>NC_087210.1:87561352-87586352 GCF_015104395.2 Macrobrachium nipponense | reverse complement strand
GTATTCTCAGATATTAAGCCACAGATATTTTTAAGCACACTTTAATGATGGCTCAGTGGTGAAAGGTCACTTTTTTTTTTTTTTTTTTTTTTTTTTTTTTTTTTTTTTTTTTTTTGTGTGCGATCCTCGTTTTTCCAAACCAGGTGGCAGTTTCGAATCCTACGGGTGACCAAGGGTGCTTATCAGTTATTAATCCTATTGGGTTTATGTATATATATATATATATATATATATATAATATATTATATATATAGATATATATATACATACACATACACATACATACATACATATATATATATAAGCACACGAACATATACACACACATAAACATATGAGTACAAGTAACCAGTACTTGGATAAGAATAAGAATAGAGGGAACCCTTTTAAACGGTAAGACCTTCTGACTGTTTCCGGGGATAGTCGACTTGAATAGCATGCGAGACGAGCCGCCTCACCGTGACGGTGTTAATACGAAATAAAGAGGAAGGGAACAACAATAGCTTTGCAGATATACCGTAGTTTGCGGTAATGGGGCTCGGTAAGGGGAGGAGATATCTCGCCGCTGTTTTTTTTTTTTTTTTTTTTTTTTACAAAATACTCTTTACTTTTTACCTATTGTTATATACGATGTCCTATAGAACGAATTAATCTTTATCTATGCACGATCTTATGTGTACTTAGGTATGCATGTATCTATGTACGTACTTGTGTAGTATGTATCTATGTAAGTACCTACGTATGTATTTTATCTAGTATGTGCGTGACCAGCCTAATTGAAAAAATCGGAATTGTATGAAAAAAAAAGAAGATAAAACTCCTCCAGGGTAGAGAGCGAGTGAGGGGCAGTTCCGAACGCCTATAGAAGGAAGATGGGGGCGGGGGACGGAGGAGTCTTCAGGGTTCATTAAGAAAGTTTAGGGATCTTTTTTCGTCAAGTTTTTCCCGTCGTCCTTTCTTCACTTTGGCTCCGGGATATAGAGTAGCCACACTACGTTGGTTCCTGGAGAGATTCTAGTCTCTTTCTTTCATTTTTTATTTAATTTTTTTATTTTTATTTTTTTATCTTTTTTACTATCTTTTGTTATGGGGTGATGGATATTCTGTTCTCTTATATTTTGGGGATTATCCCTAGAATTTTTATTTAGTCTGTTTTTGTCTTTTGGTGGAAGTGGCTATATATATATATATATATATATATATATATATATATATATATATATATATATATGTATATATGATATATATATGTATATTTGTGGGCTAGATTTCATTTTTGGTTCTACGTAATAAATCCTCATATGTTGATTTTTCTGGTATTGTTCATTTCATATCAAAGTAGCACCAAGGTATTGTAGACATGAAAAAGTAGTCCAAGGTATTGTAGGTTTGAAAAACATAGTCTGTATATGTTATTGTGAAATTTAGATAATGCAGAATAATTATTTAGAATATTTTTCGTCTGTATATATTTTTCTTAGCATATCCTAGTTTAACACACAATCTTTTTACTTCCCCAGATACCTTTTCTGTCTTTACTTACTTTCTTATCTTTTCTTTCTCTCTCTCCCCCCCCCCCCCACCCCTTTCCTGAAGGTATTCGCAGACATTCCCTTCTGCCATTAGGAAACCACGTAAATATTGACACCCTTTTTCCGAGGTTCGAGTTAATGGCCAACAGTTGAGCTTTCTCTCAAGTCTCCCCTCACCCAGAGAACATTTGGGTGTCTGCGGAGGAGGAGGAGGAGGAGGAGAAGGAGGAGGAGGAAAGAGCCCTCCAGATTAGTCATTATGTTTCGAAAGGTGGGAAGGATATACTCTCTCTCTCTCTCTCTCTCTCTCTTCTCTTCTCTGTAAGAAAATGGTAACGAGAAAAGGGAATATGATACGAGAGAAATGGTGTAAAAAAATCTGGTATGAAGTGAAATAATTCTCTCTCTCTCTCTCTCTCTCTCTCTCTCTCTCTCTCTCTTTGTGTGTGTGTGTGTGTGTGTGTGTGTGTAAGAAAATGGTAACGAGAAAAGGGAATATGATACAAGAGAAATGGTGTAAAAACCTTATGAAGTGAAATAATTTTCTCTCTCTCTCTCTCTCTCTCTCTCTCTCTCTCTCTCTCTCTCTCTCTCTCTCTCTCTCTCTTGATGGAAAAGAAAAGGTGTATGATAAAAAAAAAGTGTACATCATACGGGAGGAAAGGTGTAAAAAGTGTAAAATAAATGTTTTAAATTTCTCTCTCTCTCTCTCTCTCTCTCTCTCTCTCTCTCTCTCTCTCTCTGTAGGGCGAATTTTTGTATGTATCATTTATGGAGACCTTCAAAGCCGCTGTTTTCCGGCTTTTTCCTTGCGAGCGAGTGTCGGCTGCCTTTCTCTGCAGTTGTGAAAGGGGGCATGGGGGGGGGGGGGGGCGGTTTAAAAGGGATAGTGAGTGGGCAATGCAGCAAAGGGAAAGAATGCTAGTATATAAGAAGAGGAAAGTTCAAAGCTGCTAAAGGGAAAATTTCCGTTATGTAATGTTGCTTTGTAGGCGTCGTTGAGTTTCCTGTATGTATGTGATATTCCTTTGAATGTTATCGACGTCATTATTAGTATGCTATATCAACCGATATGCTGGTGTTGTTTTGTTTTTATTTGATTTATTTATTGAATAGAAAAATTATATATCTACGTTTATAATTTCATGATTGATGTATCATATTTAAGTAGCTGATAAAACTTTATATATATATATATATATATATAATATATTATCTATATATAATATATATATATATATATATACACGTGAAATATATATTATATATATAAAATATATATATATATATATATATATATATATATAAATTTGATATAGATCTATAAATTGTTGTATCTTCGCTAATTAAGCGTTTTAATGTTCGTAGTTTTGATTGTGTGTAACTTACAGGAACAGGTGACGTTTTTTTTTAATGTTTTGGCAATCCTCTGAATAAACAGAAATATTTATTGAGGCTATAGTTGAGCTACAGTAATGTATTATTATTGTTTTAGAATTGCATATAGATGGAAGAAGTTCAATTGAACGACCAAAAAAAATAATAGAAAAAAATGGAAACGGCATTTTTTTGGTTCCTATCATCTTGACATTACGTTCTGTAGCTTATTTTTATTTATTTTATTTTATTTTTGATAAATAACAGATTCTTTGTTCGTGTTATTATCTTGCCATTTTATTTTGTCCTCTTAAGGTTGATCTTGTTAACGATTTTACGTCGTCTTATTTAGTTAATGCATAATCTTTCCGTCTTGAGATTTTCTTGTAAAACCAAAGTCTTCATATTTGAGCCCGTGTTAACAAAATCAACTCTTGTTACTCATATCGTCAACGTTAAACGTTTCAGCCCGATTTTCTTTTTTCTTGATTTAAGCGCCTCAGTGGCGTGATCGGTATGGTCTTGGCCTGTCACCTCGGCGGCCGCGAGTTCGATACTCGGACATTCCACTGAGGGGTTGGAGATGTGTAATTCTTGTGATAGATGTTCATACATTCGATTCTCGGGCATTCCACTGAGGGGTTAGAGATGTATATTTCTGGTGTTAGAAGTTCACTCTCTCGATTCTCGGTCATTCCAGTGAGGGGGTTGGTGATGTGCATTTCTGGTGATAGAAGTTCATTCTTTCGATTCTTGGTCATTCCACTGAGGGGTTAGAGATGTGTATTTCTGGTGATAGAAGTTCACTCTCGACGTGGTTCGGAAGTCACGTAAAGCCGTTGGTGCCGCTGCTGAATAACCACTGGTTCCGTGCAACGTAAAAACGCCATACAAACAAATTTTCTGGATTTAATAATGACGTTCTCCCGTGGCGTGCGTATCCGTGGACCGCCTTCTGATAGTGACATATCATTTCAACGGTTATCGTCACCATCCTCGCCTCCCACCCTCCGTATCTCGCGTCGTTCAGAGAGAGAGGAGAGAGAGAGAGAGAGAGAGAAAGTGATTTAGGATGAAATTCTGGGTTAGCCGAGGTACGCCAAAGGTTGATAAAGGGAATACGATGGATGGCAAAGGGAAATGAGTAGTGATAAAGGGAATGGGTTGCGTTAGAAAGGAATGAGGATTGTGGGAAAGGGAAGTAGAGTTCTGATAAAGTAAAGGAACAGTGAAGTAAATGGTCCAAAATTTATCCCAAAGGGAAAGACAACAATAAAAGTGGAATTAAATTTATGATTATAGGAAATGTCATTAAGTAAATGATTGATAATTGGTCTTTGTTGTAATACTTTATCAAATTTGGAAGGAAAATATTAAGAAAGATAATTCAACATGCAAAAAAGCGAGGATAAATGCTATTAATTGTAAATAGAATTTAGTAATGAATGAAGAATCTTATATATGATAAAGCTGGTTTTATTTATGATGAACCTGTTAAGTATATTACTATATGAAAATGATATTCCATTTTAGATATGATGGTAATGAAAGATACTTAATTGGAAATGATTTAATATCATGTAGCTCTGATGTCGTGTCTTCAACTCTTAACCTAATATCAAGTTAAAGATATTGTCCCAAATGTCACCGGTGCTACATAACTTGGCTAGACTGCAACATAGTTTATTGATCATCTACAAGATATTGATTGGCAAAGTTTTTAAACTCTCTTCTGAAGGCTTATCGTCTCGACATCGCAGATCATTCCTGAACTCACTTGAGGTGTTCCAGACGCGAGAGGAGGAGGAGGAGGCGGTGGCTTCTGACAATAGCACCTAAAGAACCATCCTTTTTTTTTTTTTTTTTTTTTTATTTTGACAGCCGGGGCCAAAAGCCAGCAGGCCTGAATATTTCAAGCAGCCGATCAAAGGCTCGCAACAATAATAGTTGCAACAACACCCCAATAGCTACTTTGGATTTTGGAAATAACAAGAGGTCAGTCGTGCCTTTGCATTTCAAAAGTTTCTCTCTCTCTCTCTCTCTCTCTCTCTCTCTCTTCTCTGCATATAACGCTCACTTGATCTATTGCTTTGTCACGGCTTTGTTTGTTGTGTTGACATCAGAGGACAGACGGGTTAGGGGGAGAGTTATGCGGGGGTCTTGGGGAGGGGGTTAGGGACGAGTGGGTGGTCTCGTCATATTCACGTCTGATACACGACGGGCGGCGGATTGTTTATCGATGTAGGTGGAACCGATTGTTATATTTAGTGGTTTGTGGTTTACCTTTTATCGTAGGTCAGGTTATATTATGTACTTTTAGTAATACTATCAGCCACCATAATATATTCTCATACAGAGAATACAGTATATATGCTGTGCAGTGGGAACTGATGAACTAAGAGGTAGTTTATGGTAATATATTTTTATTCAAATTTTTAATTTTGTTTCGTAATTTTTTAGATTTTTTTTTTTATAAATCAGGGAGTTTCTCTCTCTCTCTCTCTCTCTCTCTCTCTCTCTCTCTCTCTCCACACACACACACACACACACACACACACACACACACACACAGTGTTAGCTGTATTTAATTCTGCACTTATCTTCCCTTTACACTCTTAGGTCACGTATCTTCATTGTATGCTTATTCGAATTGCTTGCCAAATCAATGACCATGAATTATCAAGACCAGTCACAGTATTACTGTTGTCAGCCAATCTCTCAGTTATTGTGGTTATCGTTCGTTGTCATTCCACAATCATTGTGGACAGATGGTGTCTTATTGCCCCACGACCATATTCCTCTCACGGCATCAACATTCTGCTGAGGTATACCTCGTTGTTGCTTGTACTCCCCTGTACCAGGTGTCTTTGATTCCCTTTCTAATTGCAAATTTGCTGAAAGACATTTCTTGACTTAAGATTTAGATTCTTGAATGTGAAAACTTATTCTGGAAGCTAATGACCCTATGCGCATATTTCATACGAATGTTCGTTCGCTCAGTTTTATAGTCATCTATATTATTTGCCGCAGTCCTGCGCTTGTTTGTATATCTGACCACCGTTATCCTTCTTGAAAATAAGGTTAATGACGTTCCATTGAATTTCAGTAGATAAAAAATAGTCTATCAAAACAGATAACCAGCTGGAAGCAAAGAATCATCTCGATAAAAGATTACAGTGGTGATAAGAGAGTCACGATTGAGATGGTATGGGCATGTGTTGAGGAGGGAGTGAAGAGGGTTTGGGAAGAACCTGTTAGAGGAAGAAGATCGAGAGGGAGACCGAGAATGAGATGGCGAGATAAAGTGAAGGAAGATATGGAGAGAAGAGGTTTGGTGGAGGATGATGATGCCTTTGATAGAAGGCAGTGGAGGAGAAGGCGCATCAGGCAACCGACCCCTTCTTGTAGGGATAACTGTAGGAAAGAAAAAGAGGAATCATCATCATCCTCATCTTGATAGAACCGCTTATGACGTTATTGCAAACGTCACGTAAAACTAGCGGGTTTTCAGTAATTACAATTGACCTGAATGACCTCGGGACTTAGCCGTTGTTTTGCCTGTCTCGAAAACAGCACCGAAATGGTAAACAAAATAGGACCATAATGGGGGGATGACAGTTGAAAAGGATCCCGGAATTAAGACAAGTCAAAGTTGTCTTCATTCCAGTTGCTTTCAAATCTGGGTCAGACCACCTTGAATTAAGCTCTAGTGAATTTAGGTCAAGATTTTCAATTTGATAAAAAGTTTAAACATTATTGAAGCTGAGTAGAATAGCCTAATGCAATGAGAAAAATGACCACTTTCAAGTTTATTTTGACCTGGAGTAAATGTCTCATGACTATGGGCATTAAGGTATACAAATTTTGACTGGTAAAAATGTTCTGTTACAACAGAGTTCCATTTAAAAAAAGGAGCCCATAAAAACGTCAAAATATACAGAGAAAATACTATATTTCAGAGACTGCTGTCTCCCTCTTCAGGTAGATGAATGAGAAAAGTTACAGAAAAGGTGGTATTTATACCAAGAGATCCATCCACAGGTAAGCCAATTTAAGTCACTCGCACTGATAATACTCCTTTAATCCTCTTATACAAATATTGTTTAACAAACCAAGGATGTTATGGAGGTGATATTTATTATTATTATTATTATAACGACCCATTCCAGGAAGCGTTTCCGGAGGACTGTAGTAAATGTTGCGCCATTTCCAGTGGAGATTATAAATGGGGAGATGCGAATGGGAAGGGATTACGAGCTAAAGGGAAACGCCGAGAGAGAGAGAGAGAGAGAGAGAAGAGAGAAGAGAGAGAGAGAGAGAGAGAGAGGAGAGAGAGAGGCCGGAATTGCCTTCCCATAAACAGGGGAGGGAGCTAATGGCTTCGGCGGTTGGGAAATTTAGCGCCGAAAGCCTTTGGCTGTGGGTTTTTTAAAAATTGCTTTAAAGAAGTTTGGAAAAATTGTAATGCTATTTTTTTTTATTTAAATTTTATTCGAGTTATGCTTATTTTCCTTTCGAAATTTTGAGTTTGTAGTCTGTTGACTGTCCATAATGGTTTTCAGCAGATTATTATTATTATTATTATTATTATTATTATTATTATTATTTTTTTTTTTTTTTTTTTTTTTTTTTTTTTTTTTTTTTTTTTTTTTTGCTCTATCACAGTCCTCCAATTCGACTGGGTGGTATTTATAGTGTGGGTTCCGGTTGCATCCTGCCTCCTTAGGAGTCCATCACTTTTCTTACTATGTGTGCCGTTTGTTTCTAGGATCACACTCTTCTGCATCAATCCTGGAGCTACTTCAGCCTCTAGTTTTTCTAGATTCCTTTTCAGGGATCTTGGGATCGTGCTAGTGCTCCTATGATTATGGGTACGATTTCCACTGGCATATCCATATCCTTCTTATTTCTATTTTCAGATCTTGATACTTATCCATTTTTTCCCTCTCTTTCTCTTCAACTCTGGTGTCCCATGGTATTGCGACATCAATGAGTGATACTTTCTTCTTGACTTTGTCAATCAACGTCACGGCTGGGTCTGTTTTGCACGTATCACCCTATCCGTTCTGATACCATAAGTCCCAGAGGATCTTTGCGTGATCGTTTTCTATCACTCCCTCAGGTTGGTGCTCGTACCACTTATTACTGCCAAGGTAGCTGATGTTTCTTGCACAGGCTCCAGTGGAGGGCTTTTGCTACGAATCATGCCTCTTTTGTACTGGTTCTGTGCAAGTGCCGGGCATTCACTTGCTATGTGGTTTATGGTTTCAATTTTTCGTATTGCACTTCCTACATATGGGAGAGATGTTATTTCCGTCTATCGTTTCTTTCAACATACCTGGTTCTTAGGGCCTGATCTTGCCGCTGTTATCATTCCTTCAGTTTCCTTCTTTAGCTCTCCCCTCTTAACCATTGCCAATTGTCATCGCTGGCTAGTTCTTTAGTCTGTCTCATGTATTGTCCGTGCATTGGTTTGTTGTGCCAGTCCTCTGTTCTGTCTGTCTTTCTTCTGTCTCTGTATATTTCTGGGTCTTCGTCTACTTTTATCAGTCCTTCTTCCCATGCACTCTTTAGCCACTCGTCTTCACTGGTTTTCAGATATTGCCCCAGTGCTCTGTTCTCGATGTTTACGCAGTCCTCTATACTTAGTAGTCCTCTCCCTCCTTCCTTTCGTGTTATGTATAGTCTGTCCGTATTTGCTCTTGGGTGTAGTGCTTTGTGTATTGTCATATGTTTCCTGGTTTTCTGATCTATGCTGCGGAGTTCTGCCTTTGTCCATTCCACTATTCCTGCGCTGTATCTGATTACTGGCACTGCCATGTTGTGGCTTTTATCATATTTCCGGCGTTGAGTTTTGACTTGAGTATCGCCTTGAGTCTCTGCATATATTCTTTCCTGATCGTGTCCTTCATCTCTTGGTGTTTTATATCCCCTCCTTCCATTATTCCCAGGTATTTGTATCCTGTCTCATCTATGTGTTTGATGTTGCTCCCATCTGGTAGCTTTATCCCTTCAGTTCTCGTTACTTTGCCTTTTTGTATGTTGACTAAGGCACATTTTTCTATTCCAAACTCCATCCTGATGTCCCCAGATACAATCCTTACAGTCTGGATTAGGGTATCTATTTCCTTGATGCTCTTACCATACAGCTTGATGTCGTCCATGAACATCAGATGGTTGATTCTGTTGCCTCTTTTCTTGAGTTGGTACCCGGCATCCATCTTCTGTAGTACTTTTGTAGTACTTTTGTCATGGGAATCATTATTATTATTATTGTGAATCAGAAGATGTACTCTATTCATATGGAACAAGACCACCACATAAGGCATTGCCTTGACATTGAAATTGAAGCTTGCAAAAAAGATTAGACATTCGAAAGAAATAGCACAAGGTCATAGGAAATTCAAAGCAAAGATAAGTTATTAGAAAAAGAATATATGCTATCTGTATATGGAACAAAAAGAAATGTATCATTAAGTGATGTCATGAGGCTATGGATGAAGAACACAAAACTTTATATCGTAACATCGCTTTGTATTCTTGTTTAATCAAACACGCATCCAAAGCAATGTTACAGCGCCTCAGTGGCGTGGTCGGTTTGGTCTTGGCCTGCCACCTCCGTGGCCGCGAGTTCAATTCTCGGGCATTCCATTGAGGGGTGAGAGATGTGTATTTCTGGTGATGGAAAGAAGTTCGCTCTCGACGTGGTTCGGAAGTCGGGTAAAGCCGTTGGTCCCGTTGCTGAATAACCACTGGTTCCATGCAACGTAAAAACACCATACAAATTAAACTAAAACGAAGCAATGTTACAATAGAAAGGAAAGCGAGTGTGTCAAGGGTGATTACAACCCCTTCAGAGAAAGGCTTTTATACAAAAGCTGAGTGTTATGAAACATTTGGAAGAGGGGAATCAGAATTTAAGCCCGTGTTATTCGTCAATCGAGTATTTGTGAAAATGTAAAAATTACCTTTGTCAGCTTAGGTTAGGTTAGAATTCTCTCTCTCTCTCTCTCTCCTCTCTCTCTCTCTCTCTCTCTCTCTCTCTCTCTCAGAGTAGCCATCTTGCTTGGTGAGACGTACCCGCGTGAAGTCACAATAATCAACAGATATCACAAGTTTAACATACGACTAGAATTTGAGAAATATCTAGAAGTGTTCGTGAACTATCGGTGATAAGATTAGTGTGAAAATAGTAGGATAAAGCGTCTTCTAAGTTAGTTTATCAAGTGTAATACTATAAATCAGAACAAGATGGCAGTAAGTTCCAACTGCGGGAAAAGGTGGCGTAATTTGGCGTGTTTAGCAGATTCGCAATACGATGAGGTAGCAGGAAGGGAACTGGCATTTCTCATCTATGAAATCAGCAACAGTCCTAACCAAAAAGATACAAAAGCATTCATAGATATATTAGAAGGTATAATCCTTCAAACTGGACAAATCAATGAAAACATCTTGAAAATAATTGAAGAAGTTCCAAATAAAATCCAAGTGGTCAAGAGACTCATAAAGAAAATATACATAAACCAACATATTCCGACAAAGAAAATGAATAAGGTGAATCTTGTGAATATACTAATTGATGCATTAGGAAAAAGAATGCCAAAAGCATGCAAACTGTGTTAAGGTTTGGTATAGCATAGTCAATCCACAAACCTAATCAGAAAATGTGCTGCATGCAACATTCCGACCCCATCCACAGTGTGCTGAGGTAATACAAGATTTGAGAAAAGATACAAGAATTTTTTGTTCAACAGTCTATCATGGATAGACAATGTTATTAAATCAAGATTGAATGTACAAATAAGTTTAGGATGAAGAAGAAGAGGAAGAGGAAGAAGAAGAAAAAGAAAAAGAAGAGGAAAACGGAAGAGAAGTAAACAAAAATGAAATGACAGAAAAAAATAAGGAAAACAAAGAACCAAGATAAAAGTATGGATGCAGAGATACTCATTGATACTACATATGAGGCAATAAAGCAGCATACCTACGAAGAAATAAATTACGATATGACAACAGAAAAAGCAAATCCCGAAGAGGCTCTACCCAGATCTATACAATGACGGGAAAGAGGAAAAATAGACAAGAAAGACAAAATCTGCAACCTTTTGAAAAGAGGGAATTGCAGATTTGGAGAAAGATGTTAATTACTACAAACTCCTAAGATATGTCAAAACTATGAAATATATGGTAAATGTGCATACTTAGATGGATATGGGGATGATTGCAGAGATCTGCATCCAAAAATATGTAAAAACCTAAAAGAAGGAAAAGGATGTAAGTTCGACAAAAAATGCAAATATATGCACCCTGTAGCCATGAATCATAAATCAAATAAATAACCAACCAAGTAATAAAATCCAAAATAAGAAAGAAACAAATAAAGAGAGAAATCAAGAATATCAGGTAAAAGAGAAAAGCAAACCACCAATGAGATATGCAGAGGTGTCAGCAAGAATTTCAAAGCATCAGCTCCGAAATTCTACTCAAGAGATAAAATACTGTATTTATTATGCAAGAGGATATTGCAGAAACGGAGAAAATTGCAGATTCAGACACAAAATGAATAATTATGATGAAGGAAGATCAAATATTATGGAAAAGTTGGATTTTTTAATGTCAGAAATTTCTGGAAATGAAAAAAGAACAACATACCAGAACAGGAAAGAGACATGGGAAAATCCTTATTACTATCAGTATTAAATGAAGGAGAAAACACGCAAACCATCATAGTGATGAATGCGCAGGTTTAGTTACGAGTAACTCAAAAAGAAAAATAGAGTACTTAAGAACTAACCCAAATGAAAAGAAAATAGATATGAATATAAGTGAAACCTGGTATTCCCCAAGAGACTGGGAATGATGATCAAATAAAGGGTTCCAAACTATAGATCAGATAGAAAAAAATAGGAATCAAGGGGAACCGCAATATATGGGAAAGCACAAAAAACAAGGAAAAATATATGAGAAATATAGTAACTCAGAATGTGAACTAATAGCGGTAGAATTTGAATCTGAAAAATTGATGAACATAGTAATATATAGACCTCCTAATACTAAAGAGTTTGACTTAATAATTGAAAAATTGGATGATATATGTTAGAAATCACAAGGACTGGACTATTCTCCTATCTGGTGACTTCAACTTTCCTTTCGTAGTAAATGGAAAGAACGAATAGGAGATTGTGGTTGTACTTATACATATAAAAAAGAGAGTAATTAGTATGCAGAAGATAAGAGGCAATTTGAAAAGCTATTAGATATGCTACTAGAATACAACATTCAACAATAAATCACCTGCCAACAAGAAAGGAAAATACTTTAGACCTAGTATTTGTGAACGAGATGAATTATGTTAAAGAATAATAGTTTATAATGCGAGTATTTCAGAACCATAATGTCATAGAATTAACAGTTCATTCCAAAGCAGTGAAAATAGAGATAAGCAAGAAATGAAAAAGTGGGAAGGATATGGAAAATACAACTTCTACAGTAAAAATATAAAATGGTCAGAAATTAATGAAGAATTAAACAAAGATTGGGATAAACATTTTCGTAAGTGATGACATAAGGGTAAATACGGAGATATTATATAAAAATATTGGAGATAATAGTGGAAAAATATATACCGAAGAAGAAAAGTAAACATCATTCATGCATACCAAGACACAAGAATCTTGTTCCAGAAAATCAGAAAGTGGAAAAAAGGTCTTGCAAAAGAAAAAATGCATGGAAAGTTATAGAACTAAAAAGTAAGATAGAAAATGCAGAACAAAAGATTATACAATCAAAAGAAAATGAAAAAACGGGACTTGGAAGAAAAAACCCTATTAATATCAAGCAAAACCCCAAACAATTATACTCATATGCGAAGAAGATGAATAAAAGAAGAATAGAAATAGGCCCTCTGAGAATTGAAGGGAGATTAACGAATGAAAAAAAGGAAATTTGCAACATACTGGCAGAACGATATAAGAAGAGAATTCACCCTAGAATAGATAATGAAGATAATGATATAGAAGTAAGGGATGAAAATAGTGAATATTTAGCTGACATAGATATTATGAAGCTGATATTGTGCAGGCTATTAATGAAATTAAAAATGGAGCTGCTGCAGGGCCTGATGGAATTCCTGCTATTTTGTTAAAGAAAGTAGTTCATTCTATCGCAAAGCCACTTGCAATATTATTAAGACAAGTGTAGATACAGGCAAGATATATGATGAGCACAAATTAGCGTATATACCCCTACTTTCAAAAGTGGGATCAAGACTAGAGGCAAGTAATTATAGGCCTGTGAGTCTAACATCACATATAATGGAAAGTGTATAGAAAGGGTATGAAGAAAATATTATGAAACATTTAATAAAAAATAATTTGTTTAATAAAGGACAACATGGTTTTCGTACCCGGAAAAAGTACACAAACCCAACTGTTAGTCCACCGTGAAAACATATTCAAAAATATGAAAAGCGGAAATGAAACAGATGTGGTTTATTTAGACTTTGCAAAAGCTTTTGATAAAGTAGACCATAATATATTAGCGAAGAAAATTAGAAAACACAATATCGTGGATAAAGTAGGAAGATGGTTAAAAGAATTTTTACACAACAGAAAACAGATAGTTATTGCAAACGACGAGAAATCGGATGAAGCCAAGGTAATATCCGGTGTGCCGCAAGGTACGGTGTTAGCTGCAATACTGTTTGTTATTATGATTGAAGACATAGACAATAATGTTAAGGATTCGGTAGTGAGTAGTTTCGCAGATGACACAAGAATAAGTAGAGAAATTACTTGTGATGAAGATAGGAACGCTCTACAAAGAGACCTTAACAAAGTATATGATTGGGCAGAGGTAAAAAATAGGATGGTATTTAACTCTGATAAATTTGAATCAATAAATTATGGAGACAGAGAAAGAAAGCTATATGCATATAAGGGACCTAATAATGAGACCATCACAAATAGGAAGCAGTTAAAGACCTTGGTGTGATGATGAATAGGAACATGTTATGCAATGATCAAATAGCAACTCTGTTGGCAAAATGTAAAGCAAAAATGGGAATGTTGTTACGGCACTTCAAAACAAGAAAAGCTGAACACATGATTATGCTTTATAAAACATATGTTCGTAGTCCACTTGAATATTGCAATATGATATGGTACCCACACTATCAAAAGGATATTGCACAAATAGAGAGTGTACAAAGGTCCTTTACAGCTAGAATAGAAGAAGTTAAGGACCTAGACTACTGGGAAAGACTACAATTCTTAAAATTATATAGTCTGGAAAGGAGAAGAGAACGCTTTATGATAATTCAGGCATGGAAACAGATAGAAGGAATAGCAGAAAATATCATGGAACTAAAAATATCAGAAAGAGCAAGCAGAGGTAGATTAATAGTGCCCAAAAATATACCAGGAAAAATAAGGAAAGCACACAGGACATTAATCCACTACGCACCAGCATCGATAATGCAGCGTCTATTCAATGCGTTGCCAGCTCATCTGAGGAATATATCAGGAGTGAGCGTAGATGTGTTTAAGAATAAGCTCGACAAATATCTAAACTGCATCCCAGACCATCCAAGATTGGAAGATGCAAAATATACCGGAAGATGTACTAGCAACTCTCTGGTAGACATTAGAGGTGCCTCACACTGAGGGACCTGGGGCAACCCGAACAAGATGTAAGGTCTGTAAGGTAAGGTCTCTCTCTCTCTCTCTCTCTCAGGTCTTACATTGAATATTTATTCTGTTTCAAGACAACTTAATAATCTTGACGGTGTCTGTTACGAAAGTGTCAACTTTTTTTCTATCTTTTTTTTTAAGTGCCTGATTCTATGGCGTCTATATTCTGTGCTGAGAACGAGGCTACGCGTCCAAGGTTACCCGTGGCTATAATTTGATAACGTACGCGTGCGTAAAATTATATATATATATATATATATATATATATATATATATATATATATATATATATATAGAGAGAGAGAGAGAGAGAGAGAGAGAGAGAGAGAGAGAGAAGAGAGAGAGAGAGAGAGAGAGAGAATGCATCCGCACATGTATTAGGTCATCTGAGATGTAAATAAAAGAATTTGAAAGAGATCGAATAGCCACTGTATTGGAAGCAAATAATTCCTACCGCCACTTTATTCCTGTGTTTTGAGGAGGAAGCCATCATCATAATCAGCCTTCAGTTGATCGCATCTGATAAAGTAGGACAGGTGGGGATTAATGGGAAAGTGGAGGAGGTTGAAGAATTTCTCTTCTCTCCAAAGGAAAGGAGAGGAAAGGAAGTTTCGGAGGAGGAGGAGGAGGAATATTGACATTTTCCTCCTTCCCTCCCAGGGTGCTGAAAAACGACCCTCTTGTAGGAATGAGTTAAAAACTCATTCCCCCCCCCCTTCTGTGGTGTCTCTGGCTTGATGGGTCCTCCCGAATTACAAATTGTCGAGGGGGACACCGTCTCTCTTTTGTTCGCGGGTGACGTGGTCTTGAGTCATGTAAACAATTGCACACTTAGACGGTTGTGACTAATGTGCAATCCGTTGACTAAGGAATAAACGCAAACCAGTTTTGGTATTTTTATTCCTCGATGCTAATAAAGCATAAGCATAACTTATGAAAATATAATAGCCACAATATTCTCGCAGCCTTTCGATTTCTTCAAACTTCTTGGTACATTTGCCGCTACAAAGCCTACGATCCTGTTGAAGAACTAAATGAAGAAATTCCTTAGTCCGTGACAGGATTCGAACCTGCATTCCGTGTAACAGAAAGAGGTCGCGTTACCCACCTCACCACGAATGTAGAATATAACGTATTGATTGTGTTGGTAATGGAAGTCACGTTATTCTCTCTTGTTCATCTATATCCAAAAATATTAGTTATTATTAATTGCATATGAGCACAATTATCCTTTTACTGTACACCCGCTCCATTCTCTTCCATCTTACTTTTCACTCTCTCTTAACAATTGTTCAATATACTACAACTGCGAATTTTCCTCCTATTACACCTTTTAAATCTACTTTACTGTCAATTTCCCTTTTCATCGCCGAATGACCTCATAGGGAACAGCGCCTGGCCTTCGGCCTGAATTTTACACCCCATGCCACATGAGCAAGATTATACTGTGATAGAGACTTATTCAGTCAGCATTTGCAAGTTTAGCCTTGACACTTAACTACCTAATAATGCGCGTGCAACACTTCCCACTGTTTTCGCTTGTACTACTTCACATGAGCTACTTCCTGTGAGTCATTCATACTTTTCCCATGACTCGCAGGGTGATTAATGGATTCCCTCACCCATCCGCCATTTTCCAAAAACATTGTGACGTTTGTTTGCAATTCGTTCATCCCCATCTTTCGTTTTAGCTTTTTTGTGCGTGTGTGTGTGTGTGGGGGGGGGGGGGGCGCTATTTTTACGCTGTACAGGTGGAGAATTATATTTTCCATTTAAATTAGGGATATTTTTTTTTAAGAGGAGAGTATTTTTATTCTCATTATTATAGATTTTTTTTTATATAGCTTTATTTTATTGATGAATATTATTAATAAATATCCAAGTTCTCTGAATTTCATAGGTACCTATGTGCATGCCGTTGTGTTCTTATTCTTCCTTGCACAAGAACATATTTAAAAGAATTAAATCTCTTGACCTATTAGTATGAATAGCGGGAAGATATACATATTCCATACGTTGCATATTTTTCTTATGTATGGAAGATGTGGCAATATGTTCGTGACTCCATTGTCTGATGATTTTTTCTGATATTTATTATATGCTAGAGCCCCAACAGTACGGAGAGAGAGAGAAGAGAGAGAGAGAGAGAGAGAGAGAGAGAGAGAGAGAGAGAGAGAGAGAGAACTATTACGGTGGGCGGGGTATGACATTTTGTGACGGTGTCGTAAGTAGTAATTAATCCTAGATATCAGTTAAATAAGTAACTGTATTTTGTAAGTGTCATTAACCTGATTGACAGTTCTTAAATCCCATTATATGAGTAACAAGCAGAAAACTGTCGTTTGTACGCGGAATGACATTTGCATCTAGAAAAATTTGAAAATAATATTTTCATTTATTTATTTTTTCTACGTAAGGTTGGCGTGAGTTTTTGTTTCTCGAGGAAGTATTTTGGCTGTAATTTCGGTTATAACATTCTAGATGATCCGTTTAAATATGATAGCGAAACTTGATTTCTTGATGCAAAGTTCCTTCATTAATTCAAAGACTTTCGTTTAGATATTTTGGTTAAAGTTAATTTGTTAATTCACAGTTCCTTTATTAATTCGAATACATAACAACGACAGAACTTTTATGTTTGATAGTACGGCGTTTCAAATGCTTTCAGAAAATTGCGAAAATTCTCTCTCTCTCTCTCTCTCTCTTTGAGGGCAGGGGAGCGCAGAAATGAAATTTATGACAGGGAGAGGACAAGAACTTATTTCTTAGGCGTCAGCGACGGTGCCTGTGGTCCCCTGCGTTCGTTTAGTGATTTATCGCTAACTCGGGGAGTAAGCCTACAAACTACTTAGTAGTTATTGCTGTTGGAAGGGTGGGAAAGGTCTATGGAAAAGACTAAAGGGGTCTGGAAAAGGCGTTTCGCGTTGAGTTCAAGATACAGGAATTTTAGGATAGGACATTTATGATTTATTTATTAGAGTGAAAATGTAAAGAATAAATAATGTGCATGTTAAACAGTACATTAATTTCTAATAAAACGGAGCCGATTTTGTTAATTTTCGTTGGTGAAACACCACTATTTGACCATAGACTTTAGCATGCGCTCCAAGTAAGCTGGAGGTCGGTTCGCGGGTTTTTCCCCCCCCGAAGTATTTTGGTATGAAAACTATTTTTTAATTTTATTTCTTCTATCAAAAGAAGTAATTTGTATGTAAAGGGTTCTATTTATGTTTAATATTTGTTTATTTACTTATATGTTTATATTCTTTTGCTTCTGGTGTGAAGCTATTCTGTAAAACGCAAGATGGATATATATAATTATATATATATATATATATATATATATATATATATTAATATATATATAGTAGTATATATATACATACATATACACACACACAACACCACACACACACATATATATATATATATAGATAATACATATACATATACATATACATATACATACATACATACATACATACACATACACACACACACACACACACACATATATATATATATATACAAATGTCGTTATTATTTCTCATCATGACACAAAAGCGTAATTGTACTGTAAATGTCAGGATGAAAATTCATAGATCCAATAGATACAATAGAAATGAGTAAATGTACATATATACATACATTTGTGTCATTATTATACAAGGGATGGACACCCACACGATCTACAATGGAAGCAGAGGCGTCAATTGTTTGTGGCCATTGTATGCAAACAATGGACAATGCAAAAACATGCTAGAAGTGGATAAAAGGGGTGACACTTCCGATTAATGAAGGTGGGACGCGAGTCCGGATAAAGGGAGGGGAAGAAGGAGAAAAGAAGGCGAAGAAGTCGCCGGATTTTTATATTTATATATATATATATATATATATATACTATATAATAATATTATAGAGAGAGAGAGAGAGAGAGAGAGAGAGAGAGAGAGAGAGAGAGAGAGAGAGAGAAACTCCTGGCACATAAATGGGGATTTGCTCATGTCGAGATGAAGGAGGCGAAGGTAAATTGGATTAATAGATATTGCTGCTAGAAGGAGAGAGAGAGAGAGAGAGAGAGAGAGATTTCTTCCCTTTCCTTTACATAATCTTTCCCTCCCCTCCAGTTTCCAACCCTCCCTTCCCGTCCTCTCTCTCTCTCTCTCTCTCTCTCTCTCTCTCTCACATCCCCTTGGGAATCGCTGGGCTGGTTGTCAGGTGGTTGTTTGGTTTGGTTAACCCCTTTGGGTGCTTGTTTGGTTGACAATTAGTTGCTTGTGACTTCTGTCATTGTGGTCGAGGTTGGATGATTTTGACCTTTTGTGCTTGAATGTGGAAAATTTGAGGCACTCTCATAAATTGAACGTTGTATCTGACGAGTGTCGTTTGTGTAGTGGTATTGTGTATTTCTACCCTCAGCGTCCGATTCAATTTGTGTATGGCGCTTGTATATTTATCGTCAATAAGAAATAAGGTCCTCAGTGGTGTGGTCGGTATGGTGTTGGCCTGCCACCTCTGGTGGCCGCGAGTTCGATTCTCGGCCATTCCATTGAGGAGTGAGAGATGTGTATTTCTGGTGATAGAAGTTCACTCTCGACGTGGTTCGAAGCCACGTAAAGCCGTTGGTCCCGTTGCTGAATAATCATTGGTACCATGCAACGTAAAAACACCATACAAACACAAAACATACTTACAAACAATAAGAAATAGTTATTGGCCTTTTTGATTAACCTACAAGCTTGCCACAAATGTTTTGATGATATTGGAGGCAAAGATATATACACTAAAATTGTTACATCAACTCTACTAACTTTTAAAGTTTACAAAGTGAGCGTTTCACGTGAAGAATATTTTAAGATTACGCTCTAGGTGATTAATAAAGATGTATTCGTACAATAGAAGAATTCTCATGTATAAAAGTCCCAGGAGCAGGAATATTACGTAAATAGACAGAAGGACGATCCAATTCTTTTCCAAATGGTTTTCGAAAGTGGCTTAGGCATCCAAGACGTGTTTGTTTTGTTTACGGGAGCATACATTAGTTTCCCAGCAGGCTGTCTGGGCCTCATGCAGCGGTAAGCGAGAGAGAGAGAGAGAGAGAGAGAGAGAGAGAGAGAGAGAGAGAGAGAGAGAGAATGCAATATAGAAATGACATAGGACTTTTTTGTGTGAAAACATGGGTACATAAATAACTGGGATACAGCGAAGGAATGAAGCATAGTAATTTTTTTCTAAAATTTTTAAAATTTATTTATATATTTTTTGTGAATTGAACATTAGGTTACTAGAATACAATGAAGAAATAGCGCCTCAGTGGCGTGATCGGTATGGTCTTGACCTGCTACCTCGGTGGCCGCGAGTTCGATTCTCGGCCATTCCATTGAGGTGTTAGAGATGTGTATGTCTGGTGATAAAAGTTCATTCTCGACGTGGTTCGGAAGTCACGTAAAGCCGTTGGTCCCGTTGCTGAATGACTACTGGTTCCATTCAACGTAAAAACACCATACAAACAAACAATGAAGGAATGAATTTATAGCATGCTTTTCTTTTCTCGGTGAAAATCGTGAGCAGCGAGTAACTATAAAGGTGCATATACTGCAAGTCTTGTGTAGAGGAAAAAAATTGCTTTTATGGCGCATGACTATTCAATAAATCGTAGTCCCTTATTTTTATTTAAGATGGCACTTGAAGGGGGGTGTTTTACAATGACTGCATGATATATATTTATATATATATATATATATATATATATATTATATATATATATATATTTATACAAAATTCCATCTAATCGACTGCGGATGGATCTCTTGGTATAAATACCACATTTTCTGTAACTTTTCTCATTCATCTACCTGAAGAGAGAGACAAGTCTCTGAATTATGGTATTTTCTCTCTATAACTTTGGCGTTTTATGGGCTCCTTTGATTATATATATGATATATATATATATATATATATATATACACACATACACATGAAATTGAAATATTATTATACTGTACATCTAGAGAAGAATGCTATTATGGACAGGCAAGATCTTGGGGGTAAAGATTGCCAGGGTGGAGAGGGGAGAGGACGGACAAGGGAAACGACCACTACTACTACTACGTATCAGTGATGAGTCATGAGGGGAGAGAGAGAAAGAGGGGAAGAAAGAGGGGATAAGAAAAAGGGGTGTGAGGACGGCGAAAGAGGGGAGAAAACTGTAATAGAAGTCCAGGGTAATGATGGAAGGAAAGGAGGAGGAGGAATGTGCGCCTCTGAAATAAGGGGAGACTTGGTTAAAGGTGCAGGGGGGGGGTTGGGTTTGTGGTGGTTTGTTTGGGGGGGGAGGGGGGGTGGGGCGACTGGGGTTATGGTGGGCGATGCGCATCGGAGGAGAGAGAGAGAGAGAGAGAGAGAGAGAGAGAAATTTGACGGTGTGTTTATGTTTATTTTCATTATGCGTATTTTTGCATTTAATGCATTGTATATTTAAGGAATGTGTACGTGGTATCTGATTTATGACAAATGGAACTCTCTCTCTCTCTCTCTCTCTCTCTCTCTCTCTCAAACAACACTGATACCGAATCAGAAGAATTGAATGACCGCTGATAAACATCGCCGGGTAAGGATTCCGAGCCCAGAGAGAGAGAGAGAGAGAGAGAGAGAGAGAGAGAGAGAGAGAGAGAGAGAATTAATTAAAGCAGCGCTACACAAAAGAAAAAAAAATTATAACGAGGAAGCAAAGAGGATCTGGGCCGTGGAAGTCAAAAGTCAAAGAGCCTTATTCAAACAGGAAGACGATCATTACGTAATGCTTGTAATTACAAGGCTTAACCTTCCGTTCTGGCAACCGGCCGGCCGCTCACGCACTTCTGTTTGCATAGTAATGCTCCTTAAGTATATGTATGACTCGGTTCTGCTACGCTAGATATAGCTGCTATTGCGGCTTTTGTTCTTAAAATGGTTTCCGTATTCGATTTCTGCGTAAGCTCTCTCTCTCTCTCTCTCTCTCTCTCTCTCTCTCTCTCTCTCTCTCTCTCTTTTGAATGTGAGATGTGGAATTAACATTTGTTGATTATTAATTTCCTTTAGTGTTCCCCATTCAAGAAATAGTGGAGGGGAACTAGAACTGAAGAGATACAACACATCCCATTGTGGGAACTTCTTTACATACAAGATATGTAACACGTGGAATAAACTGCCACCAGAAGTTGTAAACAGCAGCAGTGTGGAGGAGTTTAAAAGAAAGCTAGACAAAATCATTAGGACACTGTGAATGCACAGGAAAACCTACTCCTACAGAAAGTGAGCACACGATGTCTCCTCGGTTAGACTAACAAGTCTTTGAGACATCCTAATCCTTTTAACTCCTTGTAATAAGTAACGGGGGACTTGTTGTGTCAGTGGATTTGTAATAAGTATATTAGTAGTGGCATAAATGTTGAGATGATATTCTCTCTTTGGAATATGAAGGATATGCTTAAAACTCAAGTGCCTGAACAAGCAAGTACCCCCAGTCTTGTGATTGGGTCTTTTTTCATATACCACTATGACAGATTCACATCAGTGAGACCACTTCCGCATATTCTACTTTCAGCGCTGTAACGGAGAACTGCATTATTCTGTAAAATTGCCGAGCACTTTTGTAACGAAGATAACCATTACAGGTAGGATTCAGTGGGATAGAAAAAAAAAAAAACCTAGTTGGCCAACGGAGTGAGGAGGATACAAAGCTTATTCGCTAATTCTAAGGAAGAGAAAGATCGGTGAATAAGCTCACTCAGATTAGCGGTCAGGGGGTAGAAAAAACCCCAGTTGGCCAACAAAGGAGGAGGATAAAACTCTATTGAATAATTCTAAGAAAGAGATTAATTTATTGAATAAGATCACTCATAACAGGGAAATTGTTGAGACGATTTTTTCGTTCATTATGATCTCGATCCCACTTTTAATTAATTAATTAATTAATTAATTTAATGTGAGTTCATAAAGATATTGGATCCATCTTATTCATCTCTTATAAGTTATTACAAATACTAAAGTAGTGAAAGATTAGCCAATAAGAATCACTCAAAAGAGCGGGATTGCAGAGACGCTCAATTCATTTTTTTAAACTTGCTGTCTCTTAGTTTCCTTTTATATATTAAGTTCTTTATTTATCTATTCTTTCATTGCGATTTCATGAGGTTTCTGTCTCCATCGTATTCATTGTCTTTATTCATGGCGATTTCATGGATTCTTTATCCATCGTATTCATTGTCTTTATTCATAGCTATCTCGTGAAGTTTCTGTGTCCATCATATTCATCTTTGGATAGTGGCCTGCTATATTGCTGGCTACTTCTGACGTTAGGTCGTCACTTCGTCAGGTTAGAAAATCGAGAGGGGCGGGGTGGGGGGGGCGGTTCCTTTATCCAGGGGTGTCCGCCCCCTCTTTGTACCTAATCTTGGCGTCGTGGACCTCTTGGTGTTGTGGCGCCAGTTGATCGTTACGATAATCGCGTAAAGGAGAGTGGATTCACTTAAGAATTTTGTAGAATATTAAGGAATTAAGTTTTGGTACAGTAGGGCTCTGTGACACTCATATTTTTTGTAGCTTGAATTGAAGTAGGTTGGTATGGAATGTTGTGTGAGGCTGCTTCAAGAAATCCTTATTTTATTAAATCTCATTGATACTGAGGTTAGCATGAGCGTGTCCTGTGCAGGGTTGTATTTTTTAAATGCCTTTATGCGAATAAGTGAGTTTTCTTCATCTGCAACCCCCTTTAATTTCTTTTTACTGTACCTCCGTTCATATTCTCTTTCTTCCATCTTACTCCCCATCTTCTAACAATAGTGCCATTGCGGGTTTTCCTTGTGTTACAACTTCAAAATCTTTCTACGCTGAATGACCTCGTAAGTTCCAGCGCTGGACCTTTGGGTTAAATTCTATATTCCATTCCATTCCATGTATAATTATGTACATCAGTGTGGATATTATGTATCTTAACATACGCTCTCACAGGCGATACTACAGCAATGAAATAAGATTATAAAAAATTTATTTATTTTTCGATACAATATTTACATATTTTTGTGGCCCCTTTTCGTTTATGGACACCCCCCCCCCCCCCCCCCCCTCCTCTCCCTTTCGCCCTGGCCTTAACCCTGCTCTTACCCCCCCCCCCTCCCTCCATCCAAGGCATCGCGAATCGGGAGAATGAGAGTTAACAAAAGGGGGACCCAATATAAGGGCTTGTTCAGAGATCAATAAAAAGTTTATTGCCTCAGGAGGAAGGTAGGCGCTTAGATTTCCTATTTTTTTTTTCCCTCCCTTCCTCCTCCTCCTCCTCCTCCTCCTCCTCCTCCTCCTCCTCCTCCTCCTCCATCCCTTCTTTTCGCTATTTCCATTTTACTCCCCTCTCTGTTGTTTGTATTTACGACGAGGCAGATCCACGTTGAGATAAGTCTGAGTCTTGTATTGGTCTCACTTACGTTAAAATTATATATATCCCTATATATATATATATATATATATAATATATATATATCTATATATATGTATGTATATATGTAGATATAGTATATATATTATATATATATATATATATATATATATATATATATATATAAATATATAACTAACAGGACCTCATCGGAACTGGATGGTATCTGACGGAGATATGTATTCAAGAAAAGTTACCAGCTTTCCAGAACTTACAGTCTTTGATAATGAGGACTCTTATTCCTGGAAAGCTTGTAACTTTTGAATATCTACGCTAGATGCCATCCAGTTTCGATAAGGTCTTGTTCGTGAAATATGTGTGTGTATGTTGGGGGGCGGGGGGTGTTCCCATTTTCTCATTGTAAATCTGGCTTCACGAATTTCGGCACACCTCCCGGCAAGGTAAGGAGCCATCTGTCGACTCCACGTTGTTGTTACTTAATTAACTTTTCTTTGTCATTTGGTAAACGTGTTTTTTTTTGCCACGTGTTCATTTGTTTAATGACTTAGTTTCACAGACAGAGCTGCCAGCAGACTGTCATTTGCTTTACTGGGGATATTATTACCTTGGGTATTGTGTAGCGGCCACATGACTCCTTAATGTGGGGAGTTTTATGCAGAAATTTATGAGGTTACCTCTGCCATAAATATGTACTGGTATATATTTAAGCACATTGCACTCATGAAGGGTAGTCCTTTTAATTAACAGATGTAAAATGACAATTACAGTAATGTTATATCATAAAGTTCATGAAATTTGACGTCATTTTATAGAAGTGAATCTGTGGTGACACGTTGTTCAATGAGGACTTCACAGGTACGCGAAGCATTCAAGAAATTTCCTCAGCCACTCATCCATTCGACTTGGGTGAAAAGTCAGTCGTTTATATTTGGTTGAATTTTCAGTTATTTATATTTGGCTGAATTGTC
>NC_087210.1:87555158-87560852 GCF_015104395.2 Macrobrachium nipponense | reverse complement strand
TTAGTAGAAGAAATCTTTAACCAGGTGATTTTAGGTTGAAGTTAAATCATTATATTCTAGAGTCTAGACCATCCGCAATACTCAAGTCTCTCCCCGTTCATGCTACTGAATTTGTTTTTTTGTGTCCTGTTGACGCTATCTCATTCATTTAATTAAAGCATTACATTGGATTGTTGATGTTCTCCAATTCTTTTCCTTTATGTGAGAGTGATCCTTTTGTCTCTTCCCTTTTCCCTGATCCATTTTTTCTTCTTCTTTCCCTTTTGGATTGATTCTCATATGGGGAGCGTTCCTTTGCTCCTCCTCCTCTGGTTAATTTCGTTCCTTGATTAGATTACAGATTTCATCATTTAATTGAAAGTATTTCGTGGTGCTGCAATTTTTATTCGTATTTAGTGACGGGATTATGTGCCGTGTCAGGATAGTTTATGCTTTCCATTGTTTGACGTCTAGGGTTAGGTATTTTGTGAGAGCATGTCTCGCCTTTTAGTAGTGATTTTGATGTTCTCAGACTCAGTTAGTGTAAAAGTACGTAGTCTTGTGTGTGTGTACATTCTTCTGTATTTTCATTTGATTCTCTCTCTCTCTCTCTCTCTCTCTCTCTCTCTCTCTCTCTCTCTCTCTCTCTGTTCAAGAGTGCAAACTGTTATCTGTGCGCGTATAGTGATATTTACAATGGGCATATTCTAGAGAGAGAGAGGAGAGAGAGAGAGAGAAGAGAGAGAGAGAGAGCTTTATGTTTTTCATGAGGCATTTTAGTTTTTATCTTCAAGACGATTTACTCGTATTTGCAAAACGTGCCTCACTATAAATTAAGTTTACTGAAAAATGAGGCTACAGAAACTTCCGTGTTTTTGGTGCTTTGAGAAGAGCTCTCTCTCTCTCTCTCTCCTCTCTCTCTCTCTCTCTCTCTCTCATCATTCCCTTCCCCAGGCTCATTCCTCTGCTCTGGCATTCCTTTAGTAATTTGAAAGGAGAAACTGAAGGGTAGGAGTCTGGGGGAGGAACGACGGTGAGGAACGTAAGAGTTCCTCCGGTATTAGCATATCTCTCTCTCTCTCTCTCTCTCTCTCTCTCTCTCTCTCTCTCTCTCTCTCTCTCAGTCCATCATAGTGCATATTTTTAGGGTAATTCTTACCTCCTTTCTTCATCGTCCTGTGTACAGGCTCCCTTACTTTGCGAATATTACTGCCATCGTTTTATTTTTTCATTGACTGTTTATTGTGTTATCAACTGATAATTGTTCATACAAATATCGTACCACATATTCACACCTTTCTTTGGGGTGACCTCTCAAGTCGAATAGTTTTATGGATTCTTGAAGAAAATGAGGGACATTTTGTCTTCATCGAAACCGTCGATGACACACATCACAACAGATTTCATAATTCGCTGATGAAACCAGACTCTCCATCAACGCAGACTTTGTTGCCACATGTAATTACGAGTGTGGATGATAATGAGTAGCATGTATTCGTCGGCACGAGTCTCTTTATTGTTTTAAAGTAGTCTGTTGGTTATCTTTGAAGCAAAGGAGATAAGACAGCCAAGTTTGGGGCTAAATCAGTTGTCACGTCAGATTATTATGGTACTCAGTCTATCAGTCCGTCAGTCTGTGGGGTGACTGGAACCCGAGACGCAGGGGAAAGGTCCGGATGGAACCTTAGAGCCATAGAGAGGGGAATCTAAACCTTAGAGCCATAGAAGAGGGAAATCCAGTCCACAAAGCCAGAGAAAACCGGAATCCAAATCACAGAGCCATAGAGGGGGGATTCCAAACTTTAGAGCCATAGAAGAGGAGATTCCAAACCTCAGAGCCATAGAGGAGGGAAGGCAGACCATAGAGACCAGGTGCAAAATCGATCAGAGATCCAAATAGAGCCAGATGGGAATAAACCTCAGAGCCATAGAGAAGGGAATCCAAACCTCAGAGCCATAGAGGTGGGAATCCAAACATTAGAGCCATAGCAGAGGAGATTCCCAACTTTAAGAGCTATAGAAGAGGGGAATCGGAGACCAAATAATAATAATAATAATAATAATAATAATAATAATAATAATAATAATTGCACCAGTGGCATCCCCCGAGAGGAATTCGGACTTGAATACCACCATAAGACAGACGTGAGGT
Source organism: Macrobrachium nipponense (assembly GCF_015104395.2). NCBI lineage: Eukaryota > Metazoa > Arthropoda > Malacostraca > Decapoda > Palaemonidae > Macrobrachium > Macrobrachium nipponense. The sequence goes on along the minus strand of NC_087210.1, from coordinate 87,558,721 downwards.
TTTAGTTCAGACCCAGACGACGAGACTGCTCTTTTCCCATAATTCACGATTGACATTCTCTCTCTCTCTCTCTCTCTCTCTCTCTCTCTCTCTCTCTCTCTCTCTCTCTCTCTCTCTCTCGTCCGTCTTTCTGGAATGGCTTTAAAATCGACGTTGGTCCCTCGACTGGGACCGTACCTGCGATATTATTTTTTTTATTGTTATCTCTCTTTTAGGTTTTGTAAAGAATCAATTTTAAATTGCCTCTTTTCATGTTGCTTCTCATTTTCCATCTTTCGATCCTTGGTCTCTTTGGTTGATTCATTTTGGAAAGCCATTTTTTTTTTTTATTTATATGTGTATGTCGCTGCTCCGGTGACTGGTTGATTAATAGATATTTAAGAATTGTTTTGTAAAGTGCCTTTGATTTTCAGTGTTGTACTTATTTATTTATTTATATGTTTGTTTGTTTGTTTGTTCATTTATTTATTTACTTCCATTTTCAGCTTGTAATAATTAACACTTTTATCTACATTTATCCATTTGGTTATTGATTTGGTAATTTGTCTTTGTGTTCTAATAAACACTCACCGCTTCCTTCTCTGTTTCCAATTAACTTTGGAATTTCCTTCAAATAGACGCTGTGTTGTTTGGAGGTTTATCTCCTGAGAAGAATAATAATGATAATGATAATAATAATAAAGTGGTATTATTTGTTTATTTATTTACGTCCCGTTCAAAAGTATTCGTAATTCTTCCTGTATTTGCTCCCCCATATCGTGTCATCTTCAGTCTCCCCATATCGACGCTTAACTTTTAAGGTTGTGTTCGTGTGGGGGGAGGGGGGAGGGGGGAGGGTAGAGAGAGAGGTGGGGGGGGAGAGAAAAGGGAAAGGATAAGTAAATGTGGGGGGGGGGGGGGGGTTTTTGGTCGTGGCTTTTAGGAGTTTCTGGAATTGATTACTTTCCGGGTCGATGGATTGAAGGAACTATTATATATTGTTTGCCGGACAGACCGTGAACTCGAGAGTTGAAATGCCGTTGCTTGTGTATCGGAATTAGGGCAGAAGTAATTCCTGAAGTATTTTGCTTTATTTTTGTTTTTCTTTTTTCTTAACTGTTTTTTCTTATTTTTTTTTCCAATGAAGTCGAGATTTTGATGACGTCAGCGTGAACTCGGCTCTTTTGTTGAAGTTGATAATATTGTTATTATACTTACTGTTGTCGTACATCGTCGTCACTGTCATTATACATCGTTATACATTGTCGTCACTGTCGTTATACTTAGTCATTCAGTGTCGCCACTGTCATCATGCATCGTCTTACATTATCGCTACTGTAGCCATCCATGTCGTATATTGTCGCCGCTGTCGTTATACATATTCATAATTGCTGTCATAAATGTCGCCGCTGTCATCATACATCATTATACATTGTCGCCACTTTAGTTATCCTTGTCGTAATACATTGTCACCGCTGTCGTTGTACATAGTCATACATGTTGTCATTCAGTGTCGTAATACATTGTCGCCACTGTCGTTATACATAGTCATACATGTTGTCATACATTGTTGCCACTGCCATCATACATCGTCATACATTGTCGCCACTGTCATCATACAACGTCAGACGCTGTTACCCTAGGCATATATCGTGAGTGTCATTATACATTGTCACCACCGTTGTCATACGTTGCCGTCACTATCGCCATAGGTTGTTGTCACTGAATTCATACATGACCTCATATACATTATCGCCACAGTAGTAGTCATACATGTCGCCGCCACGTACCGTCAGAAATTGTCGTCACCATTCTTCTGCTGTAGTCTCAACAATGACAATATGTACCAGGTAGGTTCACAGGGAACGACCGCTCCCCTAAGGCGCCTATATTCTCTCTCTCTCTCTCACTCTCTCTCTCTCTCTCTCTCTCTCTCTCTCTCTCACACCAGCAAAAAAAAAAACTTTGATTAGTTACAGCATGATCAATAACGCTTGTCGTTGGCGGTGAAAGGGCCTCTTCGGTCATGCTGTTCCGGAATTAGGAGACTTATATCGATCTTGACGTGTATGTGTATGTTACTGTCTGTATTTTGTATATTCCATGTATATGGCCCTGAGCTGAAATAAAGGATATTATTATTATTAAGGCGAGACCGAATGGTTTTCGGGTTTTTAGATAAAAACTTAATATATTTTTGTTTATTATTAGGCAGTCTATATATTTTTTGTTCGTTTGATAGTTCTTGATCTGCCGAAGGGTTTTGAGGTTTTTAGTTAAACTATATGTTTTTGTTTATTTATTAGATCTTGATCTGGTTGCTCTGTTTTTTTTTCTTTACTTGTCATTGTTTTGTTTGCCCGCGGAAGCGAGTCATTCCCGTGGACCTCTTAGGTCCCAGCGCTTGGCTTTATTTATGTATTTATTTTTTTAGGAAATATATTTCCACCTACGAACTTTTCCGATAGTCCATGTGACCTAGCTGTATCCATGTCAGGTCAATTGCTATGTGAATAACCTTCCGAGCAGTAGTATATTCATTAAGAAGGTGTCCTCTTGAAGCACTGGACCAAAAATTAAGTGAACAAAAGAAAATAATGTATAAATATCAGTAACATTATTTCTTTGCGAACGAGAACCCGTTGATTTTTTTTTCTACTTGAACAACGCTTCCATTGAATGCGTGCCGGTTTTAATGAGGTAGTTGTAGAAGTAATTATTAAGCACTGGTAGTCGGCAAGTCTCCCTTGCGTTATCAGATTAGTTCAGAAACAGAGGTAGATTATTGCGTTGAAAATACGCTACTTGACAGCTCACCTGCGGTGTCATTATCTTATGCAACATATCATCGCATAGATCAAACATCGCCGCGCTCTTTGTACTCTCGTAATGGAACTAGATATGAACTCAAGGATACAGTCTCACCTGAATCTTCTTCGGAGAAAGTAACTTCGCAAGAAAGTAACTTCGCAAGAAAGCTCGAACATACAAATCAGCAAGTGAGATCGTAGACGGACATTACGAAACGAGATCGTAGATACAAATGAGCTAGTAAGACATTTGATAGAAGTTAGCAAGCAAGATCGTAGGTGGAAATTAGCTGTTAAGATTGTAGATAGAACTTAGGAAGGAAGATCGTAGATAGGAATTAGCTGGAATGATCGTAAATAGAAATTAGCAATAAAGACCGTGGAGAGAAATTATCAAGAGAGATCGTAGATAGAAATTATCAGGAAAGATCGTAGATAGAAATGAGCAATAAAGATAGTATATAGAAATTGTCAAGAACGATCCTAGATAGAAATGATCAATAAAGATCGTAGATCGTAGAGATAAATGAGCAATAAAGATCGCAGAGAGAAATTAAAAAGAAAGATTATAGATAGAAATGAACAAGAGAGATCGTAGATAGAAATGAGCAAGAGAGATCGTAGAGAGAAATTAAAAAGAGAGATCGTAGATAGAAATGAGCTAGAGAGAGCATAGACAGAAAGAGAGAATGTGTAAACATGGCTGAAGCTTGCTTGAAACGGGATCTGGACTCACTGTGTCAGATGACGGACGGTTGCCATGGTAACCGTGAC
>NC_087210.1:87545158-87547658 GCF_015104395.2 Macrobrachium nipponense | reverse complement strand
TATGTAGTTCAAAATGATCTTCTAATGTGGTTCAAAAGATCTCAACTTGCACCATTTGGGTAGGAGTATTTTATGAATAATAATATTAAGCTATTTAATAGTAATCTTACTGGTGCCATTTGATGAAGTGGATTGTTTGAATATTAATATTGAGTAGCTCAAAAGATGTACCATTTGGTTAGGAGGATTTTATAAATAGATGTACTAAGCTTTCCAGGAAGATCTTAACTCGCACGATTTCATAAGGTAGATTTTATGAAAAATGAAATGAAATGGTTTGAAAGGTCTTGCGAATTATGTTGTGTAATCTTTGAATTGCATCTCTCTTATTTTTCCGAGCGTCTATTCATCGTTGTAAAAAAGTTGTCCAATTCTCTCTTGTTTTATAAGGAGGAATCTAATTATTTCTCGAGAGAAGGGAAAAGAAATAATAGAAGTAGGAGTCCATTTCAAATTAGGCTTGATTCGCGCGATATGAACTCACAATGTTGATTCAGGCTTTCCCACAGGACGGAAGCTTTCTCTCCTCTTTTTAGGCCTAAGCGTAGGCTTAACAAGTTCGTAGCTGAAATGCCAGTAATGCTGAAGGGATTCTGACCTGCTCGTTTTTGGTATCAATTTTGGTGTTTGTTCGTTTTGTGTGGCTTACTTTTTCCTATTTTCTTGTTCCTTCATAAATACTTTCTTGCTTTGTGTTTTATGTTTCTGTTTGTTTCATCCATCTACTTGTGTGTGTGTGTGTGTTGAGCATTAATTATCTATTTTCTTGTTCTTTCTTAAATGTTTTCTTGCTTTGTGCTTTATGTTTTTGTTCGTTTGATCTATCAACGTTTGTGCGTGCGTGCGTGTGCAAGCAACACCCGTAAATTCAATTTTTGGATATTTTTTAATCATATCAGAAAAAGCATAATAGTAATAATGAAACGAAGCATTTCAATGCCGTTGCGTGTAAATATATTTGGTTAATTTAGCTGTATTCGTGTTTCCTTGCAACCTCGAATACAAACTACTTTTATTTGTGAGAGAAAAAAACAAAACAAATAATAAACGTCGTTCAGAGGTTGGTACAAAAGAAGGCATCCTTGTTTTTAATATCATAAATTTCAGTTTGTAAGGAAAGCTCCCAACTCAATTTGCACACGGATACCGAGGAAGATAGTGGGGGAAGTAGGATGCAGAGAGAGAGAGAGAGAGAGAGAGTGAGAGAGAGGTTGTAGTGTATGTATGTGATAAATTGATGAGAGAGAGACAGTAGGTTATAGTTCGTGTATGTGGAAAGTTGATAAGAGAGAAAGTAAGCTGTAGTGTATATATATGTGTGCCAAATTGATGAGAGAGAGAGAGAGAGAGAGAAAAGTAAGCTGTATATAGTGTATAGGCTATGTGTGCAAAATTGGTGAGAGAGAGAGAGAGAGAGAGAGAGAGAGAGAGAGCAATAGCTTGCAAACAGACTTCTTTCCTTGCCTTCGGTTATCTTTCGTACCCTGTCTCCTCCTCTCCCCTTCTTCCTATTCTTCCTTCCTCTTCTTCTTTTTCTTCTTCTGTTTCTCGTCCGCCTCTCACTTTCCCTGCTTGTCAATACCGCAAGAGAACTCGATATTTCAAACATACCCGGAGTTTATTTTACTCCCTCAGCTGCCTGCCTGCCTGCCTGCCTGCCTGCTGTCCCGCTTGTCTGCTTGCCTGCTGGCTGGCTGGCTAGCAGGAGCGCCCCCGCCCAACCGCCCGACCACCCTGTCTTCGGACTGGCCTTAAATATTTTTCCTGTGGGGGGGGGGGGCGGGGGGGGATGGATTGGTGGGTTTGGAAAGACTCTCCGTAATTTTGAACTATTATTTTCATTCGCTCTTTTGTTTTTAAAATGTTTCAGTTGCCAAGTTTTGTTTTGTTTTTGGGTTTGATGTAGTTTTGCGGGCTATCTATCTATCTATCTATCTTCTCCCTTGATGGCCGTGTGGTTGATGGCGCGTCACTGCAGTCATGAGCTCTGCAGAGTCTTCCGTGGTTCGAGCCTACGAAACGACGAATTTCGAATTAACTAAAAAAAATTCCCCTCCGGTTAAACATATTTGAAAATGTGTCATTTCCCAGGTAGAGCGAATTGGAACATTTAAAGACATTTGAAGACTATTGCTTGTATATATGAATCACGGTGATGTGATAAATTTAATTAATATATATATATATATATATATATATATATATATATATATATATATATATAAATGATTGTATACATATTGCAGAAGTGATGCTTTTATAGTAAAGCAAATTGTAATTTTCTCGAATTTTTCCACATTTTGCGTCAGAAATTTGTATTTTGTAGAGCACCTTTATTTAAGAAAAAAGAAAAAAATATCACTGCCGTAAGCTATATTGAAGATACCGAAGGTTTGATATAGTTTCTTTGTAAGTTTTATTGCTCACGTATTATAGATATTCTCTCTCTCTCTCTCTCTCTCTCTCTCTCTCTCTCTCTCTCTCTCTCTCTCTTAGATGG
>NC_087210.1:87497505-87544658 GCF_015104395.2 Macrobrachium nipponense | reverse complement strand
AAGTTTTGTTCATGAAACTTGCCTGTCAGATATGTATGTAGCTGTATTTCCGATTCAGCTATATATAGTCTGCCAGTAAGTATGAACAAACTTTATTGTGATATAATAAAATTTTTTGCCTTGCGTTATTTTATACTGGTTGGTTCAAGTCATACACGCTTGCTGTAGTTACCTCTTCGGATGGCAACCGAGAGGTCTATTGTCTACTATTTTAAGGACATTTAATCGTCACTCCCTGCAGCCTTCCAGGAGTTTCCGATTTATCTTTTACCGTTGTATGGTAGTGTTCTGACGACACAAACGCATCTATATATTTAGCGTTTTCTGTTTCGCTTAAATATACCAGCTTGAGAGTCTCTTTTTGTTCAAAAAATAACGGACCTATTTCTTCGTAGAATAGGGTAGCTGGCAACCCAGACATAAAGTTAAGAGACGACGTTCGTAAGCTGCTGGCTGCTGCTGTGTCTGACTGTCCAAGTTCCAACCGAGCCCCCACCAGTAACAGATCGTGCGCTGTCATGCGCTGTAGGTTACGTCTCTCTCTCCGCTCCTGCGTGATTGATCTGACTAACCGTATCTCTGTGCTGGCGGTTACGTCTCTCCTGCGGGATTGACTGACTAACTGTATCTCTGTCCTACAATCACGGACTTTAGCCTAAGATTGAGGGGATTTCTTACGTGAATGAATAAACGTTGCATTAGTTTTGCCTTACTATGTTCAACAGAGTTATCTCTAATCCTTTCGGTGCTCGTTACCGCCACGGTATAGAATCTACGAGTCTACCGCAACATTGCACTTTTATATGCTCTCCTGCTTAGGCAAGCGCAGCCTTATAGGGAAGTAAGCATACTCGGGGAGGGAATGGATGAGCTTGCTGGGGACCATTTCCTTCCTGAAGAAGTTTGTTTCCCCGAATAGACTGCAATTCAGACCACAGTTTTTTCCTACCGGGAAACTGAAATATTATTCAAGATCTAGGAATTATTCTGAACATCTCTCAGTGCGTCATGATAAAAAGAAGGTGCCGGACATCTGGATAGTGTTTCAGATGTCCTGGATCTTAATCTGAAAGAAGTAAATGCAATTCGGTAGTCCCTCCAGTCCTCGAAACGAGTTTTTGGAACCAGTGGTCCACATCAACTCTGATATTCCACAGCTCTCTCATATCTTAAGAAGTATCTTCTCTCGGTCCCTGCTCGAGTTTACGAGAAAGAGCCTATTATAACAACAGGCGTAGAATGTAACGATCATCTAGAGGTTCGTTACAGGATTGCAAAAGTCCGTACGAATCGTCTCGATCGACGGCAGCAACGATAGATTACTAACATGCTAGGTATTTTAATTAAGTGGTGTTCTTTTTATGGTTGTCTGAGAGGGTTATTTCCTCTTCAGTATGTGAAGTGTAATGTGTTACGTTAGCTTTGTGAGTGGTTCAGGTGGTCTAACTTATCCTAGCATGAATGCCCTGTAAGAGAGGGCTAGGGTTTTCCTGTCAACAAATTGGTCTTCCGTCCAGTTGTCAGACCCTTGTTATTAGCTTTCTCAACAAACAGGTCACATCCTATTGAGAGCTACTAAGGTTTAGCAGGCTAAGAGGCAGGACCTACGAAGTCAGCTACCTTAGCAGGTAAGGAAGGCTTAATAAATAATTTAAAAAAATTAGTTAATTTTTGAATTATGACGATGTTTGCTGTCTGTGACCCACCTCCAAATGTGTCAATCAGCTATATATATACCTGCCAGGTAAGTGTCATGCATAAAAATGATATTGTTATGATACAATAAAGTTTTATGCATACTTACCTGGCAGGTATATATAATTAAATTCCCACCCTCCTCCCCTCAGGAGACAGGGTTCAGAGAAAACTGAGGAAAACGGGAATAGTTCCAAGTACCAGCGCCACGGGAAACGTGGGGGAGTCACCTGAACTACCAGTGGTCTAGCGGTTGCCGAGAGTTTTGAAAATTCTGCCAGTGCGAACAGACAACAGAGAATGTTGTTTGACAGATTTGCATCTGTCAACAACAAAGACCTTCACGATCATTGAGGTCTGTGGAATCTCGATTCTAGCTCACCATCTACTTTTTGTCCTCGCCTGTTTTCTCGGAGTCAGACACTCGTGCGAGATCAGGCGACATATAGTAGCCCTGAGTTTCTTATTGACGAAGTCGATTGCGGGCGACGTTGGGTTGCGTTGATACACCCCCCCAAGGTTTGCTTAGATTGAATCGCCCAGGCAGTCCAGACCACTCATCCTTCAGCTAAGAATAGTGCCTTTTGGTCTTCAGGTACAGCCTTGCTGTCCTTGATTCGTCTGACTGGTCAACTGGTCGTTCACCTGACTTTAGTACAGACTGTGCATTTCCGGATTGAAGCTTTCAATATGGAACTTAGACGTAGTCTGAAGTTCGTGATGTCAAAGCATTCGAACCTCTCCTGCCTGTTAACTTCTTGTATGTGATCAGGAAGCCTTCTTCTAACCACCTAGATACGACAAAGAGGGTTAGTGAGATTTTAAGCCATCGTCACAAGTGTTTGGCTTTAGAAGAACACAAGGAGGTGTGCTCTCTAAGCCTTTGTCGTTATGCCTAAGAATGGAAACCCTTTTTGTCCTTGGGCACAAGTTAGTGGGGCAGGAGCCAGAGAGAGTCCTGTGCCCTGTCAGGTCTCTCAAGTTTTATCTACTTTAAAATAATCAAGAAAGTCGAAGTCAGTCGGGCAATCTGCAATGTTCCGAAAAGACCAGACTTGCCCCTCCCATCGAATCAAGTACACCCTGGTTTTAGGGTTAAGGAGTTCTTTCAAAAATGCTCCTTCATTGTGTTTGCACAAAGATTTGAAAGCTTTTTATCTGAATGCTCACGAGGTGAGGGCGCGGCCTCGAAGCATTTCAACAGAGCATGGCACTCAGCAACATCCTGAGTACCATGTTTTAGCGAAGCAACTCTGGGTTCACTTCACACTCCCTGCGAGATGTGAAGATGGCATATGAGATCTGCTGCTCGCTAGGGCCATACGTGTCTGGGGGCAGACACAATCTTGGGGGGCAAGAAGTAACTATACTCATCCTATCCTGTAGCAAATGGTTAGGAAGAGCTCTTAATTTAGTTGTGGAGTCGCTGACAACGGCGACTTCTTAACTCTGAAGCCTTAGTTAACACACATTAACTTTGGCTAGGTTGGTCAGGTGGTGATATATATTAATTATATATATATATTTTTTTTTTTACTTCTTAGCCCTCATGGTATGGTCAATATGGTCTAGTCACATTGTGGTCACGCCCCCGTTGACAGATCATCTGGAGTGCACCAGCTTCATAGGTCTCTACCTCGCTGGCAACTCTAGTAAAGCAGAAGCAGACTTGGGTGACAGTAATCACGAAGTCGGCTATGCTAACAGGTGGAACCAAGATGTAAATCATCTGCATGCATTTGTGTCCCAAAATCCTTACTATTCTGTCCCTTCCCACCTCCAACGGTGGGGTTCAACATATATATATATCTGACAGGTAAGTTCAGAGCAAAATGATATTGTTATGATACAATAAAGTTTGTTCATACTTAACTGGCAGATATATATATATTCAAGTACCCACCCACCTCCCCTCAGGGGACAGTGAAATAAAAATTATGAATAGAAAATGGGAATGGTTCTGATACCCGCCTCCCAGCGGCGGGAATGGGTACTAACCACCTGGCCGACCACTGCGTGTGTCGGAAGTTTTTAAATTCCTGTCGGACTTCAGAAAATACAGCTATATATATACCTGCCAGGTAAGTATGCATAAAACTTTATTGTATCATAACAATATCATATTCCGTAAAGAAAAGTATGATTCGTAGTACGCAATTAATCAGTAAACGTGTCTAATTCCGTAAGGAAAAAGTTTGTTTAGTATGTACGCAATTAATCAATTACGAAAGTCAGGGTAGTGATACTGCTAACCTTCCGGTAGACTTTATTTTGCCTAAAGCTGTAGTATGGCCTACGGGTTTATGACTATGTCTGCGAGAGGTGATCGCTCTCCTTCATTGTTGTGAAGAGTTCTACTTCTGTTTTTGTTACGCCTAACCCTGTAATGTTGCCTTCGGGCCCTAAAACAGTGTCTGTAGAGGTTATTGCCCTTTCTCTTATACTATTTCGATTCGTAACTTAGAATCGAAAGTGCTTGCTTTAGAGAGCAATAGTGAAGTGGCTAAGTGCAGTGACAGTGCCCCTTGTGTAGTGGAGGGTGCGTCAGATCGGCCTTATAACGCCTCTAGGTCTAGACCTCTGTCGAACTCCCAGAACCAAGGGAGAGGGCATGTCGAAAGCCGAAGGAGGGTTACAGGGAACCCCACCGATCTGGCGTGCCTTCGGCAGTTTCTGATGAAAATCCCCAGACTGCCAAAGTGCGTGCACATGCACGAATCCTGAAGGATTGCTTCTCGTCCTCCGAGGCGTCCTCCCCGCACAAGGGTTGGAGCTCTCGGAAGGACTCGCGCCCTCTAAGAAGCTTTATAGAAGAGGACGCTTCACGTCCCCTCTCCCTCGTTATGTGTTTCAGTGAGAAGTAAGAAGGCGAAAGTTGCCTGATCACGTGTACTTCTTTTCACCAAGAAATATGGGAAAAGAGGCAGTTTCTCTCGCTTGTTTGGACGCCTGTCAGGAGCGTGACGCTTTTCTGCACGCTTATTTGGACGATCGGCTTGAACAGGACGCTCGGAAGGACGCACTCACCAGTGGACGCCGAGCGTCCTCGCCAGTGGACGCCGAGCGCGCACCAGGACGCCGAGCGTCCTCGCCAGTGGACGCCGAGCGTCCTCGCCAGTGGACGCCGAGCGCGCACCAGAACGTTTCTGTTGAACTCTTCAAGCTCTTGTTTAAGATTTGAGCCTCAAGAAAGTGAACAGAACTTCGTCTTCGAAACCCAGCAAGACCTCGGGTTTCGTGAATTCAAGAGGTCTCTGTCCAATATTATATTGCTTTTCGCAAAGGTGGATGGAGTTAAGGAAAGCTCAAGGGAAGATCTCGTTTTCTCTACCTCAGTCAAGACTTTGAGATAAGACAGTTACGGGTTATATAAATAAAGGCTCGAGTCCTGAAACGTCAGGATTTTCGGCAACGTTTCAGTAGGATTCTTGCAAAGGTACTCATCAAAAGGACGCTCTTCAGGAAAGCGCAAGACAGGACTTCCTTTGCCATACTGCCAATAAATTTAAAGCTTTTTAGACCATCTGAAAGGGTTTTTCAGATGATAGATTTTTGTTAGTTTCTAGTCGAGACTTCCATGCCGATTGTTGAGCATCGTCGTTCTACCTACCGTAAGCCCAGTCTCTTAACAGGATTCTTGTCCCTTCCTTGTTTGAGACGGGAATCGAAAAAATAAAAGGCTCGACTTCCTGGATTACGTTTGTCAATTCAGTGACTTTCCCCATTGACAATATACTATCGTTTTGTCAAGTAGTGGGTTCTCCCCTTCATTGGGACAAAATATCTCTCTCTACCGTTAATGGGTTAGTTCTCATTGACAAACATCTCATTAACTTGATATTGCGTAAGCGAATAAGGACAAGGTTCGGAAGAGCTCTCCTTCCTCATTCGCAGACTCGTACAAGAAATAGACTTGTAGACTTCGTCAATGAACGCTTTATGTCCAGTATCTTAAGAAGCTTGAGCTGTCTGCTTCGATTCTCTAAGTTTTGTTCATGAAACTTTTGCCTGTCAGATATGTATGTAGCTGTATTTCCGAATTCAGCTATATTATTGTCTGCCAGGTAAGTATGAACAAACTTTATTGTGATATAATAAAATTTTTGCCTTGCGTTTATTTTGGTTGGTTCAAGTCATACACGCTTGCTGTAGTTACCTCTTCGGATGGCAACCAAGAGGTCTATTGTCTACTATTTTAAGGACATTTAATCGTCACTCCCTGCAGCCTTCCAGGAGATTCGATTTATCTTTTACGTTTGTATGGTAGTGTTCTGACGAACACAAACGCATCTATATATTTAGCGTTTTTCTGTTTCACTTAAATATACCAGCTTGAGAGTCTCTTTTTGTTCAAAAAATAACGGACCTATTTCTTCGTAGAATAGGGTAGCTGGCAACCCAGACATAAAGTTAAGAGACGACGTTCGTAAGCTGCTGGCTGCTGCTGTGTCTGACTGTCCAAGTTCCAAACTTCCAACCGAGCCAGTAACAAGATCGTGCGCTGTCATGCGCGGCAGTTACGTCTCTTCTCCTCCTGCGGGATTGACTGACTAACCGTATCTCTGTGCCTGGCGGTTACTTCTCTCCTGCGGGATTGACTGACTAACTGTATTTTTCTCTGTCCTACAATCACGGACTTTAGCCTAAGATTGAGGGATTTCTTACGTGAATGAATAAACGTTGCATTAGTTTTGCCTTACTATGTTTCAACAGAGTTTACTCTTAATCCTTTCGGTGCTCGTTACCGCACGGTATAGAACTACGAGTCTACCGCAACATTGCAACTTTTATATGCTCTCCTGCTTAGGCAAAGCGCGGCCTTATAGGGGAGTAAGCATACTCGGGAGGGAATGGATGAGCTTGCTGGGGACCATTTCCTTCCTGAAGAAGTTTGTTTCCCCGAATAGACTGCAATTCAGACCACAGTTTTTTCCTACCGGGGAACTGAAATTATTATTCAAGATCTAGGAATTATGCTGAACATCTCTCAGTGCGTCATGATAGAAAGAAGGTGCCGGACATCTGGATAGTGTTTCAGATGTCCTGGATCTTAATCTGAAAGAAGTAAATGCAATTCGGTCGTCCTTCCAGTCCTCGAAACGAGTTTTTGGAACCAGTGGTCCACATCAACTCTGATATTCCACAGCTCTCTCATATCTTAAGAAGTATCTTCTCTCGGTCCCTGCTCGATGTTTAACGAGAAAGAGCCTATTATACAACAGGCGTTGTTATAATGTAACGATCATCTAGAGGTCGTTACAGGATTGCAAAAGTCCGTACGAATCGTCTCGATCGACGGCAGCAACGATAGATTACTAACATGCTAGGTATTTTAATTAAGTGGTGTTCTTTTTTATGGTTGTCTGAGAGGGTTATTTCCTCTTCAGTATGTGAAGTGTAATGTGTTACGTTAGCTTTGTGTGTGGTTCAGGTGGTCTAACTTATTTCTAGCATGAATGCCCTTGGTAAGAGAGGGCTAGGGTTTCCTGTCAACAAAATTTGGTCCCGTCCAGTTGTCAGACCCTTGTTGTTAGCTTTCTTTCAACAAACAGGTTCACTCCTAAGTTGAGAGCTACTAAGGTTTAGCAGGCTAAGAGGCAGGACCTACGAAGTCAGCTACCTTAGCAGGTAAGAAACTTAATAAATAATTTTAAAAATTAGTTAATTTTTGAATTATGACGATGTTGCTGTCTGTGACCCACCTCCAAATGTGTCAATCAGATATATATATACCTGCCAGGTAAGTGTCATGCATAAAAGGATATTGTTATGATACAATAAAGTTTTATGCATAACTTACCTGGCAGGTATATATAATTAATTCCCACCCTCCCCTCCCCTCAGGAGACAGGGTTCAGAGAAAATCTGAGGAAAAACGGGAATAGTTTTTCCAAGTACCAGCGCCACGGGAACGTGGGGGGAGATCACCTGAACTACCAGTGGTCTAGCGGTTGCCCGAGATTTTGAAAATTCTGCCAGTGCGAACAGACAACAGAGAATGTTGTTTGACAGATTTGCATCTGTCAAACAACAAAGACCTTCACGATCATTGAGGTCTGTGGAATCTCGATTCTAGCTCACCATCTACTTTTTGTCTCGCCTGTTTTCTCGGAGTCAGACACCTCGTGCGAGATCAGGGCGACATATAGTAGCCCTGAGTTCTTATGACGAAGTCGATTGCGGACGACGTTGGGTTGCGTTGATACACCCCCAAGGTTTGCTTAGATTGAATCGCCCAGGCAGTCCAGACACTCATCCTTCAGCTAAGAATAGTGCCTTTTGGTCTTCAGGGTACAGCCTTGCTGTCCTTGATTCGTCTGACTGGTCAACTGGTCGTTCACCTGACTTTAGTACAGACTGTGCATTTCCGGATCGAAGCTTTCAATATGGAACTTTGACGTAGTCTGAAGTTCTTGATGTCAAAGCATTCGAACCTCTCCTGCCTGTTAACTTCTTGTATGTGATCAGGAAGGCTTCTTCTAACCACCCTAGTAGATACGAGAGGGTTAGTGAGATTTTAAGCCATCGTCACAAGTTTTGGCTTTAGAGAACACAAGGAGGTGTGCTCTCTAAGCCTTTCGTTATGGCCTAAGAATGGAAACCCTTTTTGTCCTTGGGCCAGGATCTTGGAAGCAAGGATGGCACAAGTTAGTGGGCAGGAGCCAGAGAGAGTCCTGTGCCCTGTCAGGTCTCTCAAGTTTTATCTACTTAAATCAAGAAAGTCGAAGTCAGTCGGGCAAGTCTGCAGTGTTCCGAAAAAGACCAGACTTGCCCATATCGAAGTACACCCATGGTTTTAGGGTTAAGGAGTTCTTTCAAAAAATGCTCCTTCATTGTGTTTTGCACAAAGATTTGAAATCTTTTTATCTGAATGCTCACGAGGTGAGGGCGCGGCCTCGGAAGCATTTCAACAGAGCATGGCACTCAGCAACATCCTGAGTACCATGTTTTAGCGAAGCAACTCTGGGTTCACTTCACACTCCCTGCGAGATGTGAAGATGGCAATATGAGATCTGCTGCTCGCTAGGGCCATACGTGTCTGCAGACACAATCTTGGGGGCAAGAAGTACTACTCATCCTATCCTGTAGAAAATGGTTAGGAAGAGCTCTTAATTTAGTTGTGGAGTCGCTGACAACGGCGACTTCTTAACTCTGAAGCCTTAGTTAACACACATTAACTTTGGCTAGGTTGGTCAGGTGGTGATATATAATATATTATATATATATTTTATTTTACTTCTTAGCCCTCATGGTATGGTCAATATGTCTAGTCACATGTGGCACGCCCCCGTTGACAGATCATCTGGAGTGCACCAGCTTTTATAGGTCTATACTCGCTGGCAACTCTAGTAAAGCAGAAGCAGACTTGGGTGACAGTAATCACGAAGTCGGCTATGCTAACAGGTGGAACCAAGATGTAAATCATCTGCATGCATTTGGTCCCAAAATCCTTCTATTCTGTCCCTTCCACCTCCAACGGTGGGGTTCAACTATATATTATTATCTGACGGAGGTAAGTTCATGAGCAAAATGATATTGTTATGATACAATAAAGTTTGTTCATTACTTAACTGGCAGATATATATATTATTCAAGTACCCACCCACCTCCCCTCAGGGACAGTGGAAATAAAAATTATGAATAGAAAATGGGAATGGTTCCTGATACCCGCCTCCCAGCGGCGGGGAATGGGTACTAACCACCTGGCCGGACCACTGCGTGTGTCGGAAGTTTTTTAAATTCTGTCGGACTTCAGAAAATAGCATATATATACCTGCCAGGTAAGTATGTATAAAACTTTATTGTATCATAACAATATCATTTTATACATTCAACTTCCCTGCCAGATATATACTTAGCTATAGACTCCGTCGTCTCCGACAGAATTTCAAATTTCGCGGCACACGCTACCGGTAGGTCAGTGATCTACCGCCCTGCCCTGGGTGGCAGGACTAGGAACCATTCCCGTTTTTCTAATCAGAATTCTTCTGTCGCCCGGGACCATCAACATTGTTGTTGGTTCCTCTCGATTGGTTTTTTTCTTTTTTCACCGGCAATTGATCTTCTTGACCGACTTTTTGGTGACGTATCTGGATTGTTGGATTGGCATACGCTTTTGTGGACTGTTTTGTGGACTTGATTTTGGAATTTTCTTTAATAATGTCTGACTCTGGAATGGTTGTGAGACGTTGTGTGAATGTAGGCTGTAAGGTGAGGTTGCCGAAAGCTTCGGTAGACCCTCACACGGTATGCAAGGGTTGCAGGGAGTATGAATGTTCTTTTACTAATACTTGTAAGGAATGTGAGAACTTGAGTGAGAACGAATGGAAGAATCTAACTAATTATTTAAAAGAGTTAGAGAGAGAAAGAGTGAGGAAGGCTTCTTATAGAAGTTTTAAGTAGTTCTAGATCTGAACTAATTCCTAGCTTTGGGATCTTCCCCAAGGGTAAGTATTGCTACTTCTCCTTCCATTGCAGCCCCTTCTCCTATTGCAGAACCTGTAGATCCAGCAAAAGAACTTGCGGATCTAAAAGCAGCCTTCAAGTTGATGGAAAACAAAATGGCTGCCATACAAGGTAGGCTAGTGATTATTCAGTGGACAGTGATATGAGTGTCCCCAGTGTAGTGGAGGGGGCATCTGGTCGGCTCAGCAACGCTCCTAGGTCTATACCTCTTCCAAGCTCACATGCCCAGAGGAGAAGGAATGTCGAAAACCGAAAGGAGGTTGTGGAGAATCCCCACCGATCAGGTGTCCCTTCGGCGGTTTCTGTGACACCCCAGACTGCCAAGGATCGCTATTGTAAAAGCGTCCTGCGTGAGTGTTTTTCGTCATCGGGATCTTCATCTCCGAGACGTGATTGGAGAGATTCGATCGATCTCGGCCACTCAAGAGGGAGTTGGAAGGCTCCGACTATTGATTCGAGCCCAGCGAACTTCCCTG
Organism: Macrobrachium nipponense; assembly: GCF_015104395.2. Taxonomy (NCBI): domain Eukaryota; kingdom Metazoa; phylum Arthropoda; class Malacostraca; order Decapoda; family Palaemonidae; genus Macrobrachium; species Macrobrachium nipponense. The sequence goes on along the minus strand of NC_087210.1, from coordinate 87,534,021 downwards.
AGGAGTCTCCCTCGGGAGTGAGAAGGCTAAGAAGAGCCATTCTTTCAACCAGAGTGAAAGGAAGGCGGCAGGAGGTGGAGGCTATGGGACTCCTCCCCTCCTCCTTCCCCTCCTCCCGAAGAGGATAAAGAGGAGGCTACGAAGAGATTCATGATGGCGATGCAAGAGCAGATTTCGTCTTTTGTAGGAGTTAATCAAAGGAGCCTCAGTAAGGAAAGGAAAGGCTCTTCCTTCCGATCAAAGATCCTCCAGACGTATGGAGGTATCTGCCGCCAGGATCGATACTCCTACTCGAGGTGAGGTTTCCTGTTCGAACCTGGATGAACCGATCAGACGTCTGGCACGGCCAGGAGTGAGGAGTCACCCAGGGGAGGCAGGAGCCAAGAGCCAGGAGTGAGGAGTCAACCAGGAGGCAGGAGCCCAGAGCCAGGAGTGTAGAGGCATCCAGGCAGGAGGCAGGAGCCAGGAGGCAAGAGCCAGGAGGCACCAGGCAGGAGTCAAGAGGCAGGAGCCAGGAGCCAAGAGGCAGGAGCCAGGAGGCAGGGAGCCAGGAGCCAGGAGTCCGGAGTCAGGAGGCAGGAGTCCGGTAGTCAGGAGGCAGGAGTCAGGAGCCAGGAGGCAGGAGTCAGGAGGCAGGAGTCAAGAGCCAGGAGGCAGGAGTCAGAGACTCGTTCCTGGAGTTTATGACTCTTCTCCAAATAGGAGCTCCTCTCCAGAGCATAGGAGGTCTTGGAGGACTCTCCCTCCAAACGTGAACTTTCTCCTTCGTCTGAGTCGAGGGTTAGACGAGTTGTCTGAGTGACGAACCTCCGGCTAATGAGGGACTATCGAGTTATAAGTCTTAGCCTCATTATTGCTTCAAGAATTTGGAGATTCTCTTCAGTCCGGCGGCTCCTCCTTCTCCTCGTTCTCTCTTTTCGAGCCTCGGCTACGGCAAAATCTTCGGCCTTTTTGAAAATGAAGCCTGCTATATCGATGAAGAAGGCACTCCATTCTTTAGATTCTTGGTTGATGGACAAGAAGAAGGAGTTAGGAAAGACGGTATTCTGCATGCCTCCTTCCAACTACATGGAAAGAGAGGTATTTGGTATGGGACAGGAGAGACTATGGGTCTTTCTCTACCTGCCTCTGCAGATGCCGACTTTTCCAATTTAGTGGAGGCCTCTAGACGTCACTCCTTAGGATCGGTCAGAGCGACGTGGAGCACTTCAGAGTTGAACCACTTTCTAAAGGGACTTTTTGTCACTTTGAGAGGTGTTCAACTTCTGGATTGGTCACTCGGAGTTCTGGCCAACAAATCTAAGGATCCGGAGTTTCTTAAAAACCCAGAGATTCTCCATAGCGTCCTGTCCTGCATGGACAAGGCAGTACAGGACGGTTCCGGGTGAAGGTGGCTTCCCTTTTTGGTGCTGGTCCTCCTGAAAAAGAGATCAGTATATGGATCCCTATTATCGAAAGGGGTTTCTCCGAGCCAGAGGACTGCTTTATTGTTCGCCCCTCTATCGGATCATCTGTTTCCTTCTCAGTTAGTGAAGGATATATCTCGCTCGCTAACTGAGAAGGCGACACAAGACCTACTAACACAAACGTCCAAGAAAGGACGCCCGGTAGTGTCGGCGATTATTAAGGACTCTCGTCCTCCTCAGCAGCCCTTTCGTGGAGGTACAGCGGCTCGTCCCCCTGCCAGAAAGAAGAGCTCTGATAAGAGAGGAAGGTCTTCCTTTAGGCCCTTCAAGAAATTCAAGTGACTTGTTGCTCCTTCAAGCACCAGTGGGCGCCAGACTCCTGAACTTTGCAGGAGTATGGGCAAAAAGGGGAGCCGACCCTTGGTCAGTGTCGGTCCTAAAGAAGGGATATGTAATCCCCTTCGAGAACAGCCCTCCCCTAACATCTACGCCTCGGGAACTGTCAGCGAGGTACAGAGACCCGGTAATGAGAAAGACTCTCCTTCAAATGGTGGAACAAATGTGGGAAAAAGAGGCCATCGAACTTGTGCAGGATCCACACTCCCGGGATTTACAATCGCCTTTTTCTAGTACCAAAGGCATCGGGGGGGTGGAGACCAGTTCTGGACGTTAAGCGCTCTGAATCGCTTTGTTCAGAAAAAGAAGTTTCGCATGGAAACGTCCGCCTCAGTAATGTCGGCTCTTCGTCCAGGAGACTGGATGGTCTCTCTGGACTTGCAAGACGCATATTTCCAATTTCCCATTCACCATTTGTCAAAGAAATATCTTCGTTTCGTAATAGGAGACAAGATCTTTCAGTTCAGGGCTCTGTGCTTCGGTCTGTCTACAGCTCCGCAAGTATTCACCAACCTGATGGCGAATGTGCAAGATGGCTTCACCTAGAGGGAATAAACATCTCCCTCTACTTGGACGACTGGCTGATCAGGGCCAAGTCGGAGATTCAGTGCTTGGAGGACTTATCAGTAACAGGAAACATGATAGATTCGGCTAGGATTGCTCGTCAACCTCGAGAAGTCACAGCTGATCCCCCAGCCAGAACTTGGGTCTATCTGGGGATTCAGATGGATTCTCGGGGTTTTTTCGAGTATATCCTTCGCGAGAAAGAATCACTCGAGGTTTGTCGAGAATCTCGAGCTTCTTAGAGAGAAAGAACAGTTCAGCGAGGGATTACCTGAGCCTTTTAGGGACCCTGTCCTCACTAGAAAAGTTCTTCTCTCTGGGGAGACTTCACCTTCGCCCTCTTCAGTTTTTTCCTCAAAGAGGTGTGGAGTTGGAAGATGGGACAACTCTCGGACATCTTCCAACTTCCACAAGAGGTAAAAGATCATTTGAAGTGGTGGATCCCTCCTCTTCAAAAGAACGAGGGCGTATCGCTTGCCCTGCGAACCCAGACCAAGTGTTATATACCGACGCTTCGGAGTCGGGATGGGGAGCGACGCTAGGAGCAAGGGAGGTGTCAGGCACCTGGACAAAGGAACAGGTGTCCTGGCACATCAATTGCAAGGAACTAGTGGCCATACACCTAGCCTTAAAGTTCTTCGAAGAGATAGTCAGAGGCGGGGTGATACAGATAAACTCGGACAACACCACGGCTCTGGCTTACATACGCAGCAAGGAGGCACGCACTCTTTCTCCCTCTACAGTTAACAAGACACCTGTTAACCTGGACGGAAGAAGAGGCAAACTCTCCTCACAAGGTTTTGTTCAAGGGATCAAGAATGTGAAAGCGGACAGACTGAGCAGGAGGAATCAGGTCCTTCCCACAGAATGGACTCTACACGAAGAAGTGTGTCGAAGTCTTTGGTCCCTGTGGGGGAGACCTCACATAGACCTGTTTGCGACGTTCCTCTCCAAAAGAATAGAGATATTTTGCTCCCTAGTGGAAGATCCGAGAGCCTTCGCAATAGACGCGTTTCTCCTGGATTGGTCGGGTGTGGACGCATACGCCTTTCCCCCGTTCAAGATCCTGGGGAAGTGCTCAGGAAGTTCGTAGCTTCGAAGAACACGAAGTTGACACTAATAGCCCCATTTTGGCCAGCCCAGGAATGGTTCACGGAGGTACTGGAGTGGATAGTGGACTTCCCAGATCTCTTCAAACAGACCAGATCTACTCAGACAACCCCACTTCGAGAGGTTTCATCACAACCTCCCAGGTCTCGCTCTGACTGCCTTTCGACTATCGAAAGACTTGTCAGAGCGAGGGGTTTTTCTCGCAAGGCTGCGGGCTCTATCGCTAGAGCCCGCAGAGCTTCGACGAGAAGAGTATACCAATCAAAGTGGGAAGTCTTAGGAGGTGGTGTAAGGGTCAGAAGCTGTCCTCCTCCAGTACCTCTATAGTGAATATTGCCGATTTCCTCCTCTTTCTGAGAGTGGAAATCCACCACCTATCCTGTCTCAACAATAAAGGGATACAGAAGCATGCTGTCTTCAGTATTTAGGAATCGAGGCCTAGACATTGCAAGCAACAAAGATCTACACGATCTAATTAGATCTTTTGAGACTTCAAAGGCAGCTACTCCTAGAACACCTAGTTGGAATCTAGACGTGGTCCTGAAATTCCTTTCATCGGATAAATTCGAGCCTTTACATCTGGCTTCCTTCCGACGACGTTCCACTACTAGGAAATGCTTGTTCCTGGTGGCTCTCGCTACAGCCAAGAGGACCGAGCGGAATTGCACGCTCTGGATTCCCACGGTGGGGTTCAAAGGAGATACTGCCATCTGTTCTTCCAGACATGTTTTCTGGCAAAGAACGAAAAACCGTCAAAAACCGTGGCCCCAGAAGTTTTGAGGTAAAAGGCCTATCTAACCTAGTAGGCAGAGAGATAGAGAGGTCTCTCTGTCCAGTGAGAGCTCTTAAATTTTATTTAGAGAAGAAGAGACAGATGGGAGCTTGTCAACAAGGTCTTTGGTGTGCGGTGAAGAACCCCAAAAGACTCATGTCTTGTGAGAAGCGTTATTACGGACGCTGACAAGAACTGCTCGGAGGAATCCTTCGGTCTTCTAAAAGTCAAGACCCATGAAGTGAGGGCAGTAGCAACGTCTTTGGCGTTCCAAAAGAATATGTCTCTAAAAAATATCATTAAGACTACATATTGGAGGTGCAATTCAGTGTTGCATCTCATTATCTGAAGGAATGTGGAGAGTGACCTATGAGAAGTGCTTCTCGCTTAGGTCCTTTTGTATCAGCAGATACAGTACTGGGTCTTGCAGGCAAAGACTGATCCTTAATTTTGTGTTTTTATCGTACATAAACCCTCTTGTCAGATATGTGCTTGGTTTTCTATTAGCAAGCTCACTAATGTCGCACGGGAGCATAGTGTCATTGCTGGTAGGGGATCAAGGGTATGTATGGCTAGTGGGGAGTACAAAATTTTTTTTGTATATTTTGCTAAGTATGGGAAGTAACAAAATTTTTTTTTGTATATTTTTGTAATGAAAGTGTTTATGTTTCAAGTTTTTGGTTGTTTGTAAGGAGTTCGGGGATAACTCCTTACAATCTTAGAACTAACATGGATGTTAGGATCAGGTGATCGGGATCGGTTTTGTGCTCCTTGAACAAGGTGTATTGTCATGTTAGTGGAATAGCACCCAATGACAAAGGCCTTTAGCTCTGCCGAGTAAGTGGATAAGACCCATTGGCAGACCCACAAGAACTCTTAGCCATAGATCAATATCTCGCTGAGGCTCTTGAGGCTAAGCAGACTCCAAGGCAGTAGCCGCGAAGTCTTCAGCCTAATAAGGTAGGAACCAAGGTTTATTAATACCTACAACATATGTTGTTTACCTGTCTATTTCAGTAGCTAGCTGTCTCTTACCCACCACCAATGGGTGCTAATCAGCTAAGTATATATCTGGCAGGGAAGTTGAATGTATAAAATGATATTGTCATGTTACAATAAAGTTTTATACATACTTACCTGACAGATATATACGATTAATGGCCCACCCAGCCTCCCCGCAGGAGACAGGTGGAAGAGAAGAATTCTGATTAGAAAACGGGAATGGTTCCTAGTCCTACCACCCAGGGCAGGGCGGTAGATCACCTGACCTACCGGTAGCGTGTGCCGCGAAATTTGAAATTCTGTCGGAGACGACGGAGTCTATAGCTAAGTATATATCTGTCAGGTAAGTATGTATAAAACTTTATTGTAACATGACAATATCATATTGTCATGTTAGTGGAATAGCACCCAATGACAAAGGCCTTTAGGCTCTGCCGAGTAAGTGGATAAGACCCCATTGGCAGACCCACAAGAACTCTTAGCCATAGATCAATATCTCGCTGAGGCTCTTGAGGCTAAGCAGACTCCAAGGCAGTAGCCGCGAAGTCTTCAGCCTAATAAGGTAGGAACCAAGGTTTATTAATACCTACAACATATGTTGTTTACCTGTCTATTTCAGTAGTTAGCTGTCTCTTACCCACCACCAATGGGTGCTAATCAGCTAAGTATATATCTGGCAGGGAAGTTGAATGTATAAAAATGATATTGTCATGTTACAATAAAGTTTTTATAATATACTTACGTCCTGACAGATATATACGATTAATGGCCCACCCAGCCTCCCCGCAGGAGACAGGTGGAAGAGAAGAATTCTGATTAGAAAACGGGAATGGTTCCTAGTCCTGCCACCCAGGGCAGGGCGGTAGATCACCTGACCTACCGGTAGCGTGTGCCGCGAAATTTGAAATTCTGTCGGAGACGACGGAGTCTATAGCTAAGTATATATCTGTCAGGTAAGTATGTATAAAACTTTATTGTAACATGACAATATCATATTTCGGACTTTCGAGGTTTTCAACTTCCTCGATTGGTCGTTGGGGGCCGTGGCGCGCACGTTGGAAAGTGATGATTCGTCGGAGTTGGAGGTTCCAAAGAGTATTATGTCCTGCATGGATAAAGCTCTGAGAGATGGGGCTAACAAACTTGCCTCCCTTTTTACAGCAGGAGTTCTTAAGAAGAGGTCTCTACTGTGCTCTTTTGCAGCCAAGGGAGTTTCGAACTCTCAGAAATCAGAGTTAATGTTTTCACCGCTGTCTAACCAGCTATTTCCTTCGGAGATTATTAGAGATATAGCTCTGGCTCTCTCTCAGAAGGCAACGCAGGATCTTCTAACATCCTCAGTGAGGAAGTTCTTGCCTTCCAAACTGGTTAAGAAGGCACCGAAGGAATCGAGACCTACTCAACAGCCCTTTCGAGGTAGGACTTTCGCTCGCCCCTCCTTTAGAGGGAAAAGATTACCTGCTAAAAGGGGATCAAAAACTACTACTAAACAATGAGAATCAAGTCCTCCAGATGTCAGTTGGGGCCAGACTCCAGGAGTTTTGGGAAGTTTGGCAAAGCAAGAATGCAGATCCCTGGGCCATCAGTGTAGCTCAAGAAGGTTACAATATCCCCTTCTTGAGGAAGCCTCCTCTTTCTACATCTCCGAGAGCCCTAGGGGCGTGTTACAAGGATTTAGTAAAGGAAAAGGCTCTGTGGGACCAAGTCCTTTCCATGCTAGAGAAAGGAGCAATAGAACCTGTTCTGGACCACGAATCTCCGGGGTTTTACAATCTGCTGTTCCTGGTTGCGAAATCCTCGGGAGGTTGGAGACCAGTACTGGACGTAAGTCAGCTAAACTTGTTCGGGGAAAAGACCAAGTTTACCATGGAGACAAACGAGTCAGTACTGGCAGCGGTGCGTCCAGGGGACTGGATGGTGACCCTGGATCTACAAGACGCATACTTCCATATTCCAATTCATTCAAAATGCAGGAAGTACCTAAGGTTTGTGATCCAGAACAGGGTCTTTCAATTCATGGCCCTTTGCTTCGGTCTTCGTACAGCCCCCCAAGTGTTCACGAGAATGATGTCCAACGTGGTGAAGTGGTTGCACTTGCTAGGGATCAGAGTTTCTTTTTACTTAGACGACTGGCTGATAAGATCCCAGTCAAGATGACAATGTCTGGAGGACCTAAGACAGACGTTAAATTTGGCGAACGAATTGGGTCTAATGGTGAACCTAGAGAAGTCTCAGAGATAGTCTATTTGGGGATTCTGATCTCCTCAGCGACTTTTCGGGTTTTTCCATCCCCCGACAGGCAAGCCCTATGCCTTCGGAAGGTGCAAGACTTCCTAGAGAAAGACCTATGCTCAGCAAGAGAGTAGATGAGCTTACTGGGCACACTCTCTTCGCTAGAGGGGTTCATTTCTCTAGGAAGGCTTCACATGAGACCGTTACAGTTTTTCCTGAAGGAAGTCTGGCCAAGAAGATCGCAACCAGATTCCTTCCAGTTTCAAATTCCTGCCAGAATCAAGGAGGAATTGAGTTGGTGGCTAACTCCAGGGAAGTTGGCAGAGGGTATGTCACTCCAGCAGAAGAACCCAGACCTAATATTGTTCTCCGACGCCTCGGACGCAGGGCCCTCAAGAAGTGTCAGGTATTTGGAACAAAGAGGAAGCGACCTGGCACATAAACAGGAAGGAAGTGATGGCGATTTTCTTGGCCTTGAAGTCGTTGAGTTGGTACACGACAAGACAGTGCAGATCAACTCGGACAACACCACAGCTCTAGCATACATCCGCAAGCAAGGAGGGACGCATTCCTTTCCCCTTTACAGTCTGGCGAAAGAAGTTCTTCTTTGGGCGGAAGAGGAGAATGTTTCTCTGCTCACCAGGTTCATTCAGGGGGAGAAGAATGTCAGAGCGGACCTGTTGAGCAGGGAAGGGCAACTTCTTCCAACAAAGTGGACATTGCATATAGAAGTATGCCAGAGCCTGTGGGCTTTGTGGGGCCGACCAGTAGTGGATCTTTTTGCTACAGCCAAAACAAAAAGATTACCGAACTACTGTTCACCAGTTCCAGACCCTCAAGCAGTGGCAGTGGATGCCTTCCTGTTGGATTGGACAGGTCTGGACGCGTACGCCTTTCCTCCGTTCAAGGTTTTAGGAAAGGTGATGAAGAAGTTCAGAGAGAGCCACGGAACAAGACTAACTCTCATAGCTCCTTATTGGCCGGCCCAAAGTTGGTTCATAGAGGTAGTACTGGAATGGACAGTGGATACAACAAGAACACTGCCCCTAAGAGTAGATTTACTCAAACAACCCCACTTCGACAGGTTTCACAAGAATACCCTCGCTCTAGGTCTGACTGCGTTCAGACTATCAAAAGTCTTGTCAGAGCGAGGGGATACTCTAGAGAGGTGGCCAGTGCAGTGGCTAGAGCTAGAAGAACCTCTACGATCACAGTGTACCAGTCGAAGTGGGAGACCTTCCGGAAGTGGTGTAAGAAGAGGAAGGTGTCGTCATCCAGTACCTCTGTGACCCAGATCGCAGACTTCCTCCTTTATTTGAAAAAGGAGGTAGGGTTGTCGATCTCGACGATTAAAGGTTATAGGAGTATGCTAGCCTCGGTGTTCAGACAGAGGTCTAGATATTTCCAATAGTCTAGATCTTAGGGATCTTGTAAGATCTTTTGAAACCAGGAAGCAGCCTCAATGCAGACCCCCTTCCTGGAATCTAGATGTCGTTTTGAAGTATCTAGGTTTGAGTAAGTTTGAACCTTTAGACAAGGCCTCTTTGAGAGATGTCTCGAAGAAGACCATCTTTTTAGTCGCCTTGGCCACGGCTAAAAGAATTAGTGAGCTTCAGGCGATAAATAAGGAAGTAGGATGGAAGCATAACAAGGCAGTGTGTACATTCCAGGAAGGCTTTTTGGCCAAGAACGAGAACCCTTCTAATCCTTGGCCAAGATCCTTTGATATTCTGGGTCTGTCTGATCTTGTGGGTCATGAACAGGAAAGAGTTCTCTGCCCAGTGAGAGCTTTACGTTTTTATGTAGAAAGAACAAGAGGCATCAGAGGGACGTCTGGTTCTCTGTGGAGTTCAGTCAAAGACCCTAGTAGGCCCATGACGAAAAATGCTTTGGCCTTCTTTATGAGAGAACTTATTAAAGAAGCACATATGCTTTGCCAAGAACAGAACTTCGGAGTTCTTAAAGTTAAGGCTCACGAAGTCAGGGCAGTAGCTACGTCCTTGGCATTTATGAAGAATTTAGCCCTCAAGGAGATTATTGAGACAACGTTTTGGAGGACGAATTCAGTATTTGCCTCTCATTATCTGAGAGATATAAAGACAACTTTTGACAATTGTCAGACGTTGGGTCTGTACGTGTCCTCTGGTACAATATTGGGCAAAGGAGTTTCCACCCCATAACCTACTAATATGCTAGGGAATTTTTAATCAGGTGATGGTGTTTTTTGGGTCGTCTGAGAAGGGATATTCCCTCTTCAGTCTTTTTAGTGGTTTTGTTTTTGGTGATGTATGTGTGTAGTTCAGGTGAATTAACAATTCCTAGCATGAATGCCCGTGGTATGAGAGGGCTGTGGGTTTCCTGTCAACACATTGGTCATGTCCAGTTGTCAGACCCTTTATTAGCTTCTTCAACAAACAGGCCACGTCCTAGTTGGGAGCTCCTAAGGTTTAAGCAGGCTCAGAGGCAGGACCTATGAAGTCAGCTACCTTAGCAGGTAAGGAATCAAGGGTGATATAATAATTTTTAATTATTTGAACTCTAACAATGTTGCTGTCTTTGACCCACCTCCAAATGTGTCAATCAGCTATATATATACCTGCCAGGTAAGTGTCATACATTAAAATGAAGTTTTTATGATAAAACAAAGTTTAATGTATACTTACCTGGCAGGTATATATAATTAAATTCCCACCCTCCTCCCCTCAGGAGACAGGGTTCAGAGAAAATCTGACGAAAATGGGAATGGTTCCGAGCGCCAGCGCCACGGGAACGGGGTGGTGGTCACCTGAACTACTAGGTAAATAGCGTTTGCCATGAGTTTTGAAAATTTTGTTTCTGCTAGTTTGACAGAGAATATAGCTATATATATACCTGCCAAGTAAGTATACATTAAACTTTTGTTTTATCATAAAAACTTCATTTTCATACAATCAACTTACCTGTCAGATATATACATAGCTAAGACTCCCGTCGTCCCCGACAGAAATTCAAATTTCGCGCCACTCGCTACAGGTAGGTCAGGTGATCTACCGGCCTGCCCTGGGTGGCAGGACTAGGAACCATCCCCGTTTTCTATCATATCTTTTCTCTGTCGCCGGTGGTATCACATTGTTGTTATTACCTCCTGACTTGGATTCTTTTTTCAACATTTGATCAACGTTTTTTTCGACTTTTGGTGACGTATTGGATCGTGTTTTGGTTGGCATTCGCTACTGTGGACTGTTTTGGAATAACTCTTTTGGATTTTTCTCAGGATGTCTGATTCTAATGTGAGTGTGAGAATGTGTGTGAATGTAGGCTGCAGGGTGAGGATACCGAAAGCTTCGGTTGATCTCACACTGTATGCCGTAAATGTAGGGGGGTGCAGTGTTCTGCTACTAACACTTGTAAGGAATGCGAGAGTTTGAATGCAGAAGAATGGAAGACTTTGACTTCTTATTTGAAGAAGTTAGAGAGGGATAGAGTTAGAAGACTGAAAGGTGTGAATTCAAGGCCTATTGAGCCGTTAAATAATAATTCTAACCCTACTTCTGGAGAATCTCCCTATAAATCTCATTCTCAGAGTGTCTTTTCGGATTCGGCATCGGAAATCGCCAATCTGAAAGCGACGATTCGAGACATGAAGTCCAAGATGGCGGACTCGAAAGGTAAGGCTAGTGATAGTGAAAATTTTAGTGAAGTGAACCCTATCAGTGTTGTGGAGGGGGCGTTTGATCGTCCCTGCGGCGCTCCCAGGCCTAGACCTCTTCCAAGCTCACATGCCCAGAGGAGAAGGAAAAGTCGAAAGCCTTAAGGAGGTCGTGGGGAATCCCCAACGGTCAGACGTCCTTCAGCTAGCTTTGCTTCATGGCAGCCAGCTCAAGGGCGCTACAGGAAAAGCGTCCTTCGCGAGTGTTTCGCTCCTCTCCCTCTCCCTCACCTAAACGAGGGTGGAAGGAGTCGACCTTATCGAGACCGCTGAAGCGTCATATGAAGCAAGACATTGATTCTAGCCGGAGCGCTTCTCGGATGACGCCCCGTCTGCTATTAAGAAGGCGAAGGTGGCGTCAACGTCACCTGACGCTTATGAGGAAGTACCCCATCATGCTTCTTCCCCGAGTGATGACGAAGGGCGTCAGGCGCTAGACGTAGGAGAAGCGTCAAGGAAGATCCTTATGGCGGTGCAAGAACAACTATCATCTCTTGTGGGAGTTTTTAGCGCCCCGTCGGAAGGACGTGACGCTTCCTATTAAGAAGTCTCGTCCTCTCGCAACCTGCTCGGAAGACGTCTTTTAGAAGTGAAGCGTCAAATCAAGAGGATCTTAGACGTGACGCTCCGTCCAAGATTGTGACGCCGAGTAGGAAGCCCTTAGAAAGCGAAGCGTCTTCCGGACGCGAAGCGTCTTCTAAACGTCAACAAGAGACGTCATACATGACGCTCGGAGAGCGGAATCGTCATACATGACGTCTTCTAAAGCGCGAGAGAACCGCAGGTTGTGACGGCTTCCAAGTCGATCAGAATGGGAAAAAGGAAAGACTTTCATTCCTTAGCCCCTCTCCGATCAGGAGTTTGTCTCCCCCAGAAGAGGAACATTCTGAAAGGAGAACAGAAACTCAGGATTATCACGAGTTCGAACGAAACTCGGAGGATGACGATCTTGGAAGAGAGGGCTTGTCCAACTATAAGGTGTTGACAACCATGCTTCTGGAGGAATACGGAGACGAGTTGACTCCGGCTGCTCCTTCCTCTCGCGCTCGCTCTTTTCGAGTGCGAAGGCGAAGAAGACTTCGTCTTTTCTGAAGATGAAGCCCACCATCTCGATGAAGCGGGCGCCGTTTACACGCCTTAGACGCCTGGATGAAGTCGAAGAAAGACTTAACCAGGACAGTATTTTGCATGCCTCCAGCAAGGTTAGCTGGGAAAAGAGGCATATGGTACAAGACGGGGGAGGATAGGGTATCGCTCTCCCTTCTACTACAGAGGCAGACTTTTCAACGTTAGTTGACGCTTCAAGGCGTCCTAGTCTTAATTCTGCCCGCTAACTTGGAGTATTTCGGAACTGGATCATCTCCTCAAGGGACTTTTCCATGTATTGGAAGTATTCAACTTCTTAGATTGGTCCCTTGGGGTGATGTCCAAGAAAGCTCACGATTCGCGGGGAATCGAACTGAAGCCCTGTTATGCATTTTGGTCGTGCATCGACAAAGCAGTACAGGATGGATCTTTGGAAGTCTCTGCATTATTTGGAGCAGGTCTTTTGAAAGAAGAAAAGGACAGTGTATGGCGCCTTCTTAACAAAGGCAGTCTCGCATGCGCAGAGGGAGCTCTGCTATATGCTCCTCTTTCGGACTATTTGTTTCCTTCTAAGTTAGTGAAGGACGTAGCTCACTCTTTAACTGAGAAGGCGACACAGGATCTTCTGACGCAGTCAGCTACGAAGAAGAAACTTGCTTTAGTGTCGGACAAGAAAGAACCTAGCACTTCTAGGCAGCCCTTTCGAGGTGGTCCGATCTCCAGACCTCCCGCAAGAAGGAAGGCTCCAGAGAGAAGAGTAGGTCCCGCCTTTCGTCCCTTTAAAAAGGGCAAATGAAACATTTCTCCTCCAAAACACCAGTAGGTGCCAGGCTCCTGAATTCGTGGAAGCCTGGACACTGAATAGACGCAGACGCGTCTTCACTAAAGATCTTAAGGAAGGGATATCGTCTCCCTTTCCTGAATACTCCGCCCCTAACGTCTATACCAAGGGAACTATCAGCCAAGTACAAGGATCCTGTTGCTGAGGGATACTCTTCGATCAATGGTGGAACAAATGTGGGACAAGAGTGCAGTAGAACTAGTACTGGATCAAAACTCCCCCGGGGTTTTTACAATCGCCTTTTTCTAGTGGCGAAAGCCTCGGGAGGCTGAGACCAGTACTAGACGTCAGCGTCTGACAAATTTGTTCAGAAGGAGAAGTTCTCCATGGAGACTTCTGCTTCAGTCCTAGCGTCATTACGACAAGGAGATTGGATGTGTTCTCTAGATCTCCAAGACGCCTACTTTCACGTCCCGATCCACCCTTCATCGAAGAAGTACCTCCGTTTCATGACGGGGGGAAGGATCTTTTCAGTTCAGAGCCTTGTGTTTCGGCCTGTCCACAGCTCCTCAGGTCTTCACAAGCCTGATGAGGGAATGTGGCGAGATTTCTTCATCTCAAAGGAGTGAATGTCTCGATGTACCTAGACGACTGGCTCATCAGGGCCAGATCGGAGAGACAGTGTTTGGAGGACCTAAAGTTAACTCTAGATTTGACCGAGGCGTTGGGATTGCTTGTGAACCTCGAGAAGTCTCAGATGACCCCCAGACAAGACCTAGTCTATCTGGGGATTCGATGGATTCTCGGGTTTTCGAGTTTTTCCTTCGCAAGAGAGAACCGAAAAAGTTTGAGGATAATCTCTCTCTTCTTAGAGAAACAGCAAACGTCAGTGAGGGAATGGTTGAGCCTTCTGGGGGACGCTTTCCTCGCTGGAACAATTCTTCCCTCTCGGAAGACTTCATATCCGTCCACTTCAATTCTTCCTCAAGAAGTCTTGGAGCTGGAAAAACGGACAAACTGTCGGACGTTTTCCCCATTCCAGTGGAGGTAAAGGCACACCTACAGTGGTGGTTGCTGCCTCTGGAAGAGAACAAAGGGGTCTCTCTAAGATCAAAGAACCCAGACCTAGTATTGTTCTCCGACGCGTCGGAGACGGGTTGGGGAGCGACATTAGGCTCGGAGGAAGTGTCAGGCACCTGGGAACCAGCACAGGGTGTCCTGGCACATAAATTGCAAAGAGCTCTTCGCCGTTCACCTGGCTTTGAAGAGCCTAGAACCTCTGGTGAGAGACAAGGTAGTACAAGTAAACGTGGACAACACCACCGCACTTGCCTACATTCGGAAACAGGGAGGACTCACTCCTCGTTCCTTTACGAACTCACGAGGGACCTATTACTTTGACGTCTCACAGGAACATCTCCCTGCTGACAAGGTTCGTACAGGGAGTAAGGAATGTGAGGGCGGACAGGCTCAGCAGGAGGAACCAGGTCCTTCATACGGAATGGACTCTGCACGAGGAAGTATGTCGCGATCTCTGGTCTCTGTGGGGAACTCCTCACGTGGATCTACTCGCAACATACATTTCAAAAAGGCTCCCAGTGTTTTGCTCGGTCGTGGAAGACCCAAGAGCAATTATGTAGACGCCTTCCTGCTAAACTGGTCTCGAGTGGACGTGTACGCTTTTCCCCATTCAAAATCCTGGGGTTAGTATTGAAAAAGTTTGTGGCGTCAAAAGAGACGAGGATGACTTTAATAGCCCCCTTTTGGCCGGCCCAGGAATGGTTCACGGAGGTGGTAGAGTGGATCGTAGACTTTCCAAGATCCCTACCATGAAGGACGGATCTTCTCAAACAACCACACTTCAAGAGGTACCATCAAAAACCTCCCCGCCACGGCTCTCGCTCTGACTGCCTTTCGACTATCGAAAGACTTGTCAGAGCGAGAGGCTTTTCTCGCGAAGTGGCAAGCGCGATCGCGAGAGCTCGCAGAACCTCCACTTCGAAAGTATACCAGTCGAAGTGGGAGGTCTTTAGAAGGTGGTGTAGAGCCAAGAAGTGTCCTCCTCCTCTACCTCTATAGCGGAAATTGCGGATTTCTTGCTATTCCTGAGAGTAAAAATCGCATCTAGCCGTATCCACAATAAAGGGATACAGGAGTATGCTCTCGGCTGTATTCAGGAACAGAGGTTTAGATCTGGCAAAATAACAAAGATCTCCACGATCTCATAAGATCTTTTGAGACGTCAAAGTCTAAAGAGCCAGTACCTCCGAACTGGAATTTGGACGTAGTCCTCAAATATCTGTCGTTCGGATAGATTTGACCTCCTCATCAGGCCTCATTTAGAGAACGTAACTAGAAAATGCCTATTTCTTTTATCGTTAGCAACGGCAAAAAGAATTAGTGAGTTACAAGCTCTGCAGGATAAAGTAAGGATTCAAGGAACGACTCGGCGATTTGCTCGTTTAAAAACTCTGTTTTTTTTTAGCGAAAAACGAGAATCCCACGAATCCCTGGCCTAGGTCATTCGAAATCAAAGGAATGTCTAGTCTCGTAGGCAGAGAAGCAGAGAGGTCTCTATGCCCTGTTAGAGCTCTGAAGTTCTATCTTCAGAGGAAACGTCAGTTGGGAGGCTCTAGACAGGTCTTTGGTGCGCGGTCAAAGACCCACAAGACTGATGTCAAAGAACGCTCTAGCGTTCTTTGTAAGGAACGTCATTACGGACGCTCACAAGTCTGTCCGGACGAACAATTACAACTTCTGAGAGTAAAAGCTCATGAAGTACGAGCGGTTGCGACGTCTCTCTCGTTTTATAAGAATATGTCACTTAAAAACATATTAGATACGACATATTGGAGATGCAAACTCGGTATTTGCATCTCATTACTTGAAAGACGTGCGTGTGACGTATGAGAAGTGCTTTTCTCTAGGTCCTATCGTATCGGCAGATACGATTCTGGGTACGGGAGCCGACACCAATCCTTAGAATGTATATACTGTTCTTCTGTTTGGATATGGTCGAGAATCTCTTCGAACAATGGAGGATTCAGGCTCGCCACGGGCGGCCGTCTATGTTGTTCATAAGAGAATTCTCGTCATATCCAATTAGTTGAGTATAATTTTTTTGAAAATTATGTATGTGTGCGTAGTGGTTTTTGAGTTACGGTTGTTGTGACGAGTTCGGGGATAACTCGTAACAATCCTTAGTTCTAACACATGGTTAGGATCAGGTGGTCGGGATTGGTTGTGTGCTCCTTCATAAGGTGTATTGTCATATAAGTGGATCAGCACCCATTGACAAAGTCCTTTTAGGCTCTGCTGAGTAAGTGGGTAAGACCCCATCGGCAGACCCACAAGAACTCTTGGCCATAGATCACATATCTCGCTAAAGTTTCTTGAGGTGATGCAGACTACTGGGCAAACACCCACCAAGTCTACCACCTATCAGGTAGGAACCAAGGTTTATTTATATACCTCAACATATGTTGTTTACCTGTCTATGCCATATAGTAGCTGTCTCTTACCCTCCACCGAAGGGTGCCAATCAGCTAGTATATTCTGACAGGTAAGTTGATTGTATGAAAATGATATTGTTATGTTACAATAAAGTTTCATACATAACTTACCTGGCAGATATATACAATTAAAGGCCCACCCAGCCTCCCCGCAGGAGACAGGTGGAAGAGAGAAAATATGATAGAAACGGGGATGGTTCCTAGTCCTGCCACCCAGGGCAGGCCGGTAGATCACCTGACCTACCTGTAGCGAGTGGCGCGAAATTTGAATTTCTGTCGGGACGACGGAGTCTAGCTTTGTATATATCCTGCCAGGTAAGTATGTATGAAACTTTATTGTAACTAACAATATCATTTTTTTAAGATAAAATAAAATAAGGTTTTATTTTATACTTACTAAGCAATTACATAATCGCAGCCCTCCCTCCTCCCCACAGATGGACTTCATGGCTCAAATGAATTGAAGATCTCTGTTGCGTTGTATTTGGCAGTTCCAAAAGTGGGTGGGTCTGTCACCTCAACAAGCAATGGTAACGCCACAGCAAAATTTGAATTTTAGTCTGCTGTGGTAGGAAGTTACAGCTTTGTAATTGCTTGGCAAGTGTAAAATAAAACATATATTGCAATACAGCCCCTGAACACCTGAACTAGCCCTGGTCACTTACCAGCCCGAACCATCATTTATTAAAAATTTACCAAATCTTTGGTTATAATAAACGATCAGTGTTGCCAATCTCCTGGCAAACACCCTCGTTACCTAGTTACCAGCCCACCGCTAGTAGCCCTGCCTCACGGGCCGGTCACACCTGCCCTCTCACGTCAATCACTTATCGTTCGCGGTGGAGTACAGATGTATCCATGGCGAACTCCTTTTTGGTCTTGCCCGGCCTTCATTTGCACCTTTGATTTGATTGATTTTGGTGACGAATTACGCATCCCTTTGGATTACGGTTGGATTGCTCTTAATACCTTGTCATTAGATCATTTGATTCTGCAAAGGAAGAAACAACACAGGCTACGACAACGACTACTGCATCCTCGGCCACGACAGCACAGAAAACGACGAGCGGAAGTTCAACAACTTATCGTCTTTGCCAACAATGCAAGAAAAGGATGAGTACCCTATGACACGATAGTCATTCCTTATGCGTAAATTGTAGGCCTGTTCAATATAATGTAAAGACCAGATGTTTGGAATGTCAGGAGTGGTCTTTGGACCAGATGTTAGGGTATCTCAAACATAGGAAAGGTCTCTTATTAAGAAGTAAGTGTAGGCAGGAAGAGACTAACGTAGATCAAGATAAAGACTTAGAGACAGTGCTCTTTAAGAGACTTGAGAGTAGGCTGACATCGAGTATGACATCTCTGTTACCGATTTTATGTAAAGATTATGTGAGGATAGATCGAGCAATAGGGATACTGAAATTACTAATCGTTCTTTTCCAGCTCCCCTGCCTGTTCCAGAATCAGCCCTAACCGGTGCTGGGGGTTATGGGGATCCGCAAGCCCACAGGGCAGGATCCGCCGTCCCCCCTGGCGCGGAGCAGGCAGTGTTGGCAGCAGATTCCCCTTCCCTCGATGTGTAAGTTCTCAGGATGATAAAAAACTTAGGTCAGATATAGACGAGTAGGGATAATAGGCTACATAGTGTTTAGTTTAGGAAGAGAAGTGCAGGCTTCTTCGGGTCGGTTTTCTATTAAAAGTAGTAGTTTTTAGAGGCACAGTGTCCTTAGAGCATCTTTAGGCTTTTTCCTGCTTCGAGTTCCTTGCATCAGAAGCTTTTAGGCCATGGTTGGTCTTTCAGATATGCTCCTTCGTCTTTAAGGTTTCTTTCCTCTACGTATACGATACGATAATTGTTAATATCAACTAATTCTCCGTTCAATGCATATTGACTTACGATATTCAGTATGGAGAGAAATCGAATAAAATTAACTAAGGTTAGCCTAGTGTTCACGATGATATATCGTATGCATATTCAGTAGCCTAGCCTAACCTAAAGTATTCGCTGTACAACATATCGGTAGTTATTTTTATATTGGTTAACGCTGTAGGTTCAAGGCATTCTTGACTTCGGATAATTCCGTACAGGTGTAATTGAAAACGAACGAGAATCCGATCTGAGGATAATTAATATGAATGTAATCGAACAGAATGAAGATCGGATTCTGTCCGACTAAAGCATTATAATTGTATTGTGTATCATCATATTAGCGAAGTATAAACACTAACTCGGCAGTCATTCACGCTGGAATCAGCGGATGACGAATACGGGTTTGCGTCGCCGTATCCATCTCATTCTCTCCTGATTGCCTAAAATGACTAACGTAACAACACTCTCACTTATGCCAAGTTTGTACAAACGTCTTGAAGGAGACGTGTGTTCAACTACGTATGTTGACATTTAACATAGTCAATGAGGTTTCTATCTTGGGGCATATAATCAGATGTCAGATATAAGGAATTTGTATGTATGACGTCTTCATACGTTTAACAGACTATTGCCGTCAGTATTTACATTGCGCTTATGTCAATTACAGTTACAAATTATTACCAGTCGTATTATCAAATTACAATGACAACTGAAATTAATATTAGGCCTAATAAAGTTAATTTAATTACCTTTAAATATTATTTTATTACTTTTCAATTAAATTACAATTACACTAGCTTGTCGTCAAACAGCACTATTGTAAGGAGGTGTGGTTTAGACAGACAAGGATGCCGGCTAGTCTATTTTTTTTTTTTCCTTGGCTCCAGATTCAACCATATCACTTGGTCTCGGCTAATGTTTTTGTCCTTAGTTAGCATATTAATGAATATCTGGATACTTAACTTATGGAACGAAGTCATACTGTTAGTCTTACGATGTAATTTAAGACCAAAATTTGACTGATACGTCTCATTGGAAGCTAGTTTTTCCCTCGGGTTAGATGGCGTTAAATTTAGGATTCCGTTTGTTTTTCACTCATTTTCATAGGTATTACGAACCTTACACTTTATATACGTTATTAATCCTTTGTCTGTGTGAAAACAACAGTAATGAGCTCTTTCATGCTATTAGTTTCTTTTACCACGGCTGCGTTGGAATTCATACAAAAGCTCGGGACTTCTGTCCAGGTTGCTGATGCACGTAATTTTGCCTTATTAGCTTCAGCTGCATTTATAACATGGATACAGTAATTACCGTCGCACGCGGATGATTACATTAACGGATGTTGCTATCGGATTCGATTACTGTCACACGCTGATCAATACAATAAAGTGATGTTGTTATAGGAGTCGATCGCATTAGCAACAAGTTCTCGTTCGGTTGTTCATAGCTGTACGGAGTTATACGAGTATATTATCGTTAAGATAATACCCTTTTAACTTAGAGGGTGCAATTTGCGGAGGTGGAGATGTTAGACGATCGTAATTTCTCTCTCTCTCTCTTTCTCTTTTCCCTGATATTACATTCTCTCTTTATCCTAGACGATTGTGTTTCTCTCTCTCTCTCTCTCTCTCTCTCTCTCTCTCTCTTACTTTTCTGATTTCATATTCTCTCCATATTCTCTCATCCTATTTTCCACGCTCTCCTAACACTGGACTCATTGTGCAACAGAGGTTTTTCTTCCTTTCACACCTTTTCAAACTTTGTCAATTTCCCTTCAGCACTGACTGACCTCATAGGTCCCAATACTCGGCCTTTGGCCTAAATTCTATTTTTAAACCCAACAATCTTGCTGTCTGAGTTAGTATTAGAGTAGGGAGCGACTATTAGGAATATGTATAAGGTATTCATGATATGATATATCACAAGAGGATTTTAAGTATTAGACGAGATAGGAAAAGAACATGTCTAAGTCTATCTGAGGGTATTCTTTCAAGTGCCAACCAGGCAGAGTACAGACAGGCAGGTACAACACTACAAGAGACATCACTACGATCGACGGCACCGTCGCAGACGCACCGATGGACATGGTTGTCTCCGTACATGAGAGGCCTAAGGCCACATGGGAGGTCTTCAGTTTTCCCTCCATACATGGAGAGGAGAGAGCCACATGGGAGGTCTTCAGATTCCCTCCATACATGAGAGGCCGAGAGCACATGGGAGGTCTTCAGATTCCCTCCATACATGAGAGGCTGAGAGCCACATGGGAGGTCTTCAGTTTTTCCTCTACTCAGTGAGCACATAGCCAGCTGAGAGGGAACAGGTTTGTATCCCTCCCGCACTCAATGAGTTTTGACCTTAGGGTAGAGTGCAGGGAGTTTTTCCCTCCACATATGGGAGGCCTAGAAGGTCACACATGGGAGATTAGCTTGGACGAGTGACAAATGAACTTGAGACTGACTCGCGTACTCAATTATATTTGACTGACAACTGGTACAGTGGAGGGCCGGGCAGATTTGATTCCCCACCTCCAAATAATGTTGTTAATCGGGCTAGTTCAGGTGTTCAGGGGGTGTATTGCAATATGAAGTTTTTATACATTCAACTTCCCTGCCAGATATATACTTAGCTATAGACTCCGTCGTCTCCGACAGAATTTCAAATTTTGCGGCACACGCTACCGGTAGGTCAGGTGATCTACCGCCCTGCCCTGGGTGGCAGGACTAGGAACCATTTCCCGTTTTCTAATCAGAATTCTTCTGTCGCCCGGGCCATCAACATTGTTGTTGGTTCCTCTCGATTGGTTTTTCTTTTTCACCGGCAATTGATCTTCTTGACCGACTTTTGGTGACGTATCTGGATTGTTTGGATTGGCATACGCTTTTGTTGACTGTTTTGTGGGACTTGATTTTGAAATTTTCTTTTAATAATGTCTGACTCTGGAGGTGGTTGTGAGACGTTGTGTGAATGTAGGCTGTAAGGTGAGGTTGCCGAAAGCTTCGGTAGACCCTCACACGGTATGCAAGGGTTGCAGGGAGTATGAATGTTCTTTTACTATACTTGTAAGGAATGTGAGAACTTGGAGTGAGAACGAATGGAAGAATCTAACTAATTATTTAAAAAAAGTTAGAGAGAGAAAGAGTGAGGAAGGCTTCTTATAGAAGTTTAAGTAGTTTTCTAGATCTGAACTAATTCCTAGCTTGGGATCTTCCCCAAGGGTAAGTATTGCTACTTCTCCTTCCATTGCAGCCCCTTCTCCTATTGCAGAACCTGTAGATTCAGCAAAAGAACTTGCGGATCTAAAAGCAGCCTTCAAGTTGATGGAAAACAAAATGGCTGCCATACAAGGTAAGGCTAGTGATTATTCAGTGGACAGTGATATGAGTGCCCCAGTGTAGTGGAGGGGGCATCTGGTCGGCTCAGCAACGCTCCTAGGTCTAGAGCCTCTTCCAAGCTCACATGCCCAGAGGAGAAGGAATGTCGAAAACCGAAAGGAGGTTGTGGAGAATCCCCACCGATCAGGTGTCCCTTCGGCGGTTTCTGTGACACCCCAGACTGCGAAGGATCGCTATTGTAAAAGCGTCCTGCGTGAGTGTTTTTCGTCGTCGGGATCTTCATCTCCGAGACGTGATTGGAGAGATTCAGATCGATCTCGGCCACTCAAGAGGAGTTTTGGAAGGCTCCGACTATTGATTTGAGCCCCAGAAAACTTCCCTGAGGAGTCTCCCTCGGGAGTGAAGAACAGGCAAGAAGAGCCATTCTTTCAACCAGAGTGAGAAGGAGGCAGGAGGTGGAGGCTATGGACTCCTCCCCTCCTCCTTCCCCTCCTCCCGAAGAGGATAAAGAGGAGGTTACGAAGAGATTCATGATGGCGATGCAAGAGCAGATTTCGTCTTTTGTAGGAGTTCTGTCAAAGGAGCCTCCTAGAAGGAAAGACTCTTCCCTTCCGATCAAAAAGATCCTCCAGACGTATGGAGGTATCTGCCGCCAGGATCGATACTCCTACTCGAGGTGAGGTTTCCGGTACGAACCTGGATGAACCTATCAGACGTCTGGCACCGGCCAGGAGTGAGGAGTCACCCAGGAGGCAGGAGCCAAGAGCCAGGAGTGAGGAGTCAACCAGGAGGCAGGAGCCAAGAGCCAGGAGTGTGGAGGCATCCAGGCAGGAGGCAGGAGCCAGGAGGCAAGAGCCAGGAGGCAAGAGGCAGGAGTCAGGAGTCAAGAGGCAGGAGCCAGGAGCCAAGAGGCAGGAGTCAGGAGGCAGGAGTCCGGAGTCAGGAGGCAGGAGTCCGGAGTCAGGAGGCAGGAGTCAGGAGGCAAGAGTCAAGAGCCTGGAGGCAGGAGTCGGAGATCGCTCCTCCGGAATTTATGACTCTTCTCCAAATAGGAACTCCTCTCCTTCAGAGCGTAGGAGGTCTTGGAAGGACTCTCCCTCCAAACGTGAACTTTCTCCTTCGTCTGATCGAGGGTTAGACGAGTTGTCTGATGACGAACCTCCTGCTAATGAGGGACTCTCGAGTTATAAAGTCTTAGCCTCATTATTGCTTCAAGAATTTGAGATTCTCTTAGTCCGGCGGCTCCTCCTTCTCCTCTCGTTCTCTCTTTTCGAGCTCGGCTACGGCAAAATCTTCGGCCTTTTTGAAATGAAGCCTGCTATATCGATGAAGAAGGCACTCCATTCTTTAGATTCTTGGATGGACAAGAAGAAGGAGTTAGGAAAGACGGTATTCTGCATGCCTCCTTCCAAACTACATGGAAAGAGAGGTATTTGGTATGGGACAGGAGAGGACTATGGGTCTTTCTCTAACCTGCCTCTGCAGATGCCGACTTTTCCAATTTAGTGGAGGCCTCTAGACGTCACTCCTTAGGATCGGTCAGAGCGACGTGGAGCACTTCAGAGTTGAACCACTTTCTAAAGGGACTTTTTGTCACTTTAGAGGTGTTCAACTTTCTGGATTGGTCACTCGGAGTTCTGGCCACAAATCTAAAGATCCGGAGTTTCTTAAAAACCCAGAGATTCTCCAATAGCGTCATGTCTTGCATGGACAAGGCAGTACAGGACGGTTTCGGGTTGAAGTGGCTTCCCTTTTTGGTGCTGGTCCTCCTGAAAAAGAGATCAGTATATGGATCCCTATTATCGAAAGGGGTTTCTCCGAGCCAGAGGACTGCTTTATTGTTCGCCCCTCTATCGGATCATCTGTTTCCTTCTCAGTTAGTGAAGGATATATCTCGCTCGCTAACTGGAGAAGGCGACACAAGACTACTAACACAAACGTCCAAGAAAGGACGCCCTGTAGTGTCGGCGATTAAGAAGGACTCTCGTCCTCCTCAGCAGCCCTTTCGTGGAGGTACAGCGGCTCGTCCCCTGCCAGAAAGAAGAGCTCTGATAAGAGAGGAAGGTCTTCCTTTAGGCCCTTCAAGAAATCCAAATGACTTGTTGCTCCTTCAAGCACCAGTGGCGCCAGACTCCTGAAACTTTGCAGGAGTATGGGCAAAAAGGGGGGGAGCCGACCCTGGTCAGTGTCGGTTCCTAAGAAGGGATATGTAATCCCCTTCGAGAACAGCCCTCCCCTAACATCTACGCCTCGGGAACTGTCAGCGAGGTACAGAGACCCGGTAATGAGAAAGACTCTCCTTCACATGGTGGAACAATGTGAAAAAGCGGCCATCGAACTGGTGCAGGATCCACACTCCCCGGGATTTTACAATCGCCTTTTTCTAGTACCAAAGGAGGCATCGGGGGGGTGGAGCCAGTTCTGGACGTAAGCGCTCTGAATCGCTTTGTTCAGAAAAAGACGTTTCGCATGGAACGTCCGCCTCAGTAATGTCGGCTCTTCGTCCAGGAGATTGGATGGTCTCTCTGGACTTGCGAGACGCATATTTCCACGTTCCCATTCACCATTTGTCAAAGAAATATCTTCGTTTTGTAATAGGAGACAGATTTTTCAATTCAGGCTCTGTGCTTCGGTCTGTCTACAGCTCCGCAAGTATTCACCAACCTGATGGCGAATGTGGCAAGATGGCTTCACCTAGAGGGAATAAACATCTCCCTCTACTTGGACGACTGGCTGATCAGGGCCAAGTCGGAGATTCAGTGCTTGGAGGACTTATCAGTAACAAGGAACATGATAGAATTGCTGGGATTACTCGTGAACCTCGAGAAGGTCGCAGCTGATCCCCAGCCAGAACTGGTCTATCTGGGGATTCAGATGGATTCTCGGGGTTTTCGAGTATTTCCTTCGCGAGAAAGAATCACTCGAGGTTTGTCGAAAATCTCGAGCTTCTTAGAGAAAAAGAACAGTTCAGCGAGGGATTATCTGAGCCTCTTAGGGACCCTGTCCTCACTAGAAAAGTTCTTCTCTCTGGGAGACTTCACCTTCGCCCTCTTCAGTTTTTGTTTTTTCCTGAAAGGGGTGTGGAGTTGGAAGACGGGAACAACTCTCGGACATCTTCCCGCTTCCACAAGAGGTAAAGGATCATTTGAAGTGGTGGATCCTCCCTCTTCAAAAGAACCGAAGGCGTATCGCTTGCCCTGCAGAAACCCAGACCAAGTGTTATATGCCGACGCTTCGGAGTCGGGATGGGGAGCGACGTTAGGAGCAAGGGAGGTGTCAGGCACTGGACAAAGGAACAGGTGTCCTGGCACATCAATTGCAAGGAACTAGTGGCCATACACTAGCCTACAAAAGTTCTTCGAAGAGATAGTCAGAGGCGAGGTGATACAGATAAACTCGTACAACACCACGGCTCTGGCTTACAATACGCAAGCAAGGAGGCACGCACTCTTTTTCTCCCTCTTTCAGTTAACAAGACACCTGTTAACCTGGACAGAAGAAAGAGGCATAACTCTCCTCACAAAGTTTGTTCAAGGCATCAAGAATGTGAGAGCGGACAGACTGAGCAGGAGGAATCAGGTCCTTCCACACAGGAATGACTCTACACGAAGAAGTGTGTCGAAGTCTTTGGTCCCTGTGGGGGAGACCTCACATAGACCTGTTTGCGACGTTCCTCTCCAAAAGAATAGAGATCTTTTTGCTCTCTAGTGGAAGATCCGAGAGCCTTCACAATAGACGCGTTTCTCCTGGATTGGTCGGGTGTGGACGCATAACGCCTTTTCCCCCCGCCGTTTCAAGATCCTGGGGGAAGTGCTCAGGAAGTTCGTAGCTTCGAAAAACACAAAGTTGACGCTAATAGCCCCATTTTGGCCAGCCCAGGAATGGTTTCACAGAGGTACTGGAGTGGATAGTGGACTTCCCCAGATCTCTTCCAAACAGACCAGATCTACTCAGGACAACCCTTCGAGAGGTTTCATCACAACCTCCCAGGTCTCGCTCTGACTGCCTTTCGACTATCGAAAGACTTGTCAGAGCGAGGGGCTTTTCTCGCAAGGCTGCGGGCTCTATCGCTAGAGCCCGCAGAGCTTCGACGAGAAGAGTATACCAATCAAAGTGGGAAGTCTTTAGGAGGTGGTGTAAGAGTCAGAAGCTGTCCTCCTCCAGTACCTCTATAGTGAATATTGCCGATTTCCTCCTCTTTCTGAGAGAGGAATCACACCTTTCTGTCTCAACAATAAAAGGATACAGAAGCATGCTGTCTTCAGTATTTAGGAATCGAGGGTTAGATATTGCAAGCAACAAAGATCTACACGATCTAATTAGATCCTTTGAAACTTCAAAGGCAGCTACTCCTAGAACACCTAGTTGGAATCTAGACGTGGTACTGAAATTCCTTTCATCGGATAAATTCGAGCCTTTACTCTGGCTTCCTTCCCGCGACGTCACTAGGAAATGCTTATTCCTGGTGTCCCCTCTCGCTACAGCCAAGATGACGAGCGAATTGCACGCTCTAGATTCCACAGTGGGGTTCAAAGGAGATGCTGCATCTGTTCTTTCCAGACAATGTTTTCTGGCAAAGAACGAAAAAACCCGTCAAAACCGTGGCCCAGAAGTTTTGAGGTAAAAGGCCTATCTAACCTCGTAGGCAGAGAGATAGAGAGGTCTCTCTGTCCATTGAGAGCTCTTAAATATTATTTAGAGAGGAAGAGACAGATGGGGAGCTTGTCAACAAGGTCTTTTGGTGTGCGGTGAAGAACCCCAAAAGACTCAGTCCAAGAACGCCTTGGCTTTCTTTGTGAGAAGCGTAATTACGGACGCTCACAATAACAAATGCTCGGAGGGAATCCTTCGGTCTTCTAAAGGTCAAGAACCCATGAGGTGAGAGCAGTAGCAACGTCCTTGGCGTTCCAAAAGAATATGTCTCTAAAAAATATCATTTGAGACTACATATTGGAGGTGCAATTCAGTGTTTGGCATCTCATTATCTGAAGGATGTGAGAGTGACCTATGAGAAGTGCTTCTCGCTAGGTCCATTTGTATCAGCAGATACAGTGCTGGGTCTTGGAGCAAAGACTGATCCTTAAATATTGTGTTTTATCGTACATAAACCCTCTTGTCAGATATGTGCTTGGTTTTCTATTAGCAAGCTCACTGATGTCGCACGGGAGCATAGTGTCATTGCTGGTAGGGGATCAAGGGTATGTATGGCTATAGGGAGTACAAAATTTTTTTTGTATATTTTGTAATGAAAGAGTAATTATGTTTCGAGTTTTTTGGTTGTTTGTAAGGAGTTCGGGATAACTCTTGCAATCTTAGAACTAACATGGATGTTAGGATCAGGTGATCGGGATCGGTTTTGTGCTCCTTGAACAAGGTGTATTGTCATGTTAGTGGAATAGCACCCAATGACAAAGGCCTTTAGGCTCTGCCGAGTAAGTAGTATAAGACCCCCATTGGCAGACCCACAGAACTCTTAGCCATAGATCAATATCTCGCTGAGGCTCTTGAGGCTAAGCAGACTCCAAGGCAGTAGCCGCGAAGTCTTCAGCCTAATAAGGTAGGAACCAAGGTTTATTAATACCTACAACATATGTTGTTTACCTGTCTATTTCAGTAGTTAGCTGTCTCTTACCCACCACCAATGGGTGCTAATCAGCTAAGGTATATATCTGGCAGGGAAGTTGAATGTATAAAAATGATATTGTCATGTTACATAAAGTTTT
Source organism: Macrobrachium nipponense (assembly GCF_015104395.2). Lineage (NCBI taxonomy): Eukaryota > Metazoa > Arthropoda > Malacostraca > Decapoda > Palaemonidae > Macrobrachium > Macrobrachium nipponense. Next base: position 87,506,541 of record NC_087210.1, on the reverse strand, counting down.
TATACATACTTACCTGACAGATATATACGATTAATGGCCCCCCCGCCAGCCTCCCCGCAGGAGACAGGTAAGTAAGAGAAGAATTCTGATTAGAAAACGGGGAATGGTTCCTAGTCCTGCCACCCAGGGCAGGGCGGTAGATCACCTGACCTACCGGTAGTGTGTGCCGCGAAATTTGAAATTCTGTCGGAGACGACGGAGTCTATAGCTAAGTATATATCTGTCAGGTAAGTATGTATAAAACTTTATTGTAACATGACAATATCATTTTTATTGTAAAACTAATATTGTAATACCTACCTGAACACCTGAATGATTCCCACCCTCCTCCCCTCTCATACAGAGTTATTGAGTTATGATTGACGTGAGAGGGCAGGTGTGACCGGCCCGTGAGGCAGGGCTACTAGCGGTGGGCTGGTAACTAGGTAACGAGGGTGTTTGCCAGGAGATTGGCAACACTGATCGTTTATTTTAACCAAAGATTTGGTAAATTTTTAATAAATGATGGTTCGGGCTGGTAAGTGACCAGGGCTAGTTCAGGTGTTCAGGTAGGTATTACAATATTAGTTTTACAATAAAAACTTCATTTTATCGTAAAAATAACATTTTCCTGATCATCATTAAATGTTTGACTGCAAAATAAAATCAAACTAGTTAAATCAGTCATGCTTAAGCAATTTATTTTTTCCTGGAATCCCCAGCAATTAATGTCAGTTTTCCCATTGCTTTATGTAAGTACTAAGTCTGTTTGCTTCTAAACTCCTGCCTTGCTCAGGCACAAAAACCCATCACTTTACAAATGCCTTCAGATAAGGAACTCTCCTTCCCAGACATGGTCAAGAGGAGAAGAATTTGGCTCCCAAGCCCCTCTGTTAGCAGAACTGGTCATTGCATATAATTTTTTAGGTATACTCACAGACTCTTCTGGCACATCTGGAGCAGGGAGCACAGCAGGAGTCCAAAGCAGTTCCTAACTGTAATAGAGAATCTTTGTGAATAGTAATGCTAAGGCAGCAGTGAAGACTGAATAGTAAAGTTGAGGTAGTGGTGGAGAAAAGCATTCTGATAGCTGGGGAACAGTAGTCTGTGTCGTTCTGGATGGCTACACAGATCCATTTTCTGGGCTACCCTCCAAGATCTCCCAAAGCTATGGTCTTGTTGGCAGAGTTGAGGGAAATTGTGGACGAGAACAAGGTGGAAGTTACAGATAGCCAAGCCTGTGGCTTCCATGAGCTACTTTACTTTGCAGAGAAGTTAGCAGGAAGCCGGACATCAACTTCACCGCAGTGAATGATAGAGATTATACACTTGTTGACTCTCTAAGGAAGGGCGACTTCATGCTTTCTGTTGATGCAAAGGATGGGATGGAATGAAATGATAGATTTAGGCCAGAAGCAAAGCACTAGGACCAATGACAGTGCTGTGGACTTAAAGGATGCATATTTTTAGATACCCATCCATCAACTCTCTAAAGTATACATTCTCTTTGTCTGTAAAGGGACCATTTACCAGTTTCAAGCCTTATGTTTCTGACTGGGGTCAGCTCCTTGAGTGTTCATACTCATGTTCAGTTTGGTGTTAGCTTGGGCCAACTTGTACGAAATACATCTTTCATCTTTAAAGATAGTTTTTTTTTTGTGGTGCTTCTGGCACAGTTGCTCCTTGAGAGAGATTGCCCTCTCAGTTTTGCTGCATTCCCATAAACTGGGAGACCTTGGATCATGTGCTCAATTGACAAAATGGAAGACAACAGGAGTGAGAGTATTTCCTCTGAACTTTCGAATCGGCTAGTTATGGGCAATAGCACAGGCATTCTTGATTTGCCAGAACAAGCAGCTCAGCTTTGGCAAGCCTATTGTATGTTTAAGAGGCCAGATTATAAAAAGCACTCTTGTGTGGTAGGTCTACCGAGAAGTTGGCTTAATTTGTAAAGGAACATTTTTTTTTATAAGACTTAAACAGATATGATATACATATCTGAGCTTTGCTAGATATTCCAAGGTTTCCTGTTTTAAGAATGGATTGTCTGCAGTGAGCTGTAATTTGTACAGTTATTGTATAATGAAATATAATTCTGTATTTACCAACTGCTATATTAAATAAAAATTAAGGGTTACATATTAATAAACTATTGTGTGTAGCATTTTTAGCTTTTGACTGGCACCCTTCATGATTATAGCCCTAAAACTGCTTGATATTTTTTTACAATACCTTTGATTTTTCTTTCAGGCTAAAGCTCCTACATTTATAGACAAGGATGACCAGAGTAGTCGATGGTTGAATGATATAGCTTCAAAAAATCTTCTTAATCCTAAACCGCTTACAGAAATTGAAGGTAAAATACTTTTGTTCTTGTTTATTATTCAAGTACGTATGTAGTCTTGCTTTTTTTTTACTATGAGAAATCCTTGTAAATTATCACTTTTGCCCTATTTCAAGATACATATTTGCTCTGTGATGAAGGATAATTAATTTTGGCCCTTGGTATAGATATTTGACTAGAGTATCACTGTACTATTGGTAATTCTTTATACAGTACAAAGAAAATGCCATTTTCTTTACAGTACTATACCATGCAAACTTGGGGGTCAGAGTGGCCTCAACTTAGCTCAACTGCAATAACAGTAAAAAAGGTGTTTTTGGACACTCTTTAGGTAATGACAAACTCATGTGGAAGATAATTTAGTATCATAGGTATGTAATAGGAGCAGTAGACCTCTGATAGATAAAGAAAATATAAGGAGAAGAGAAAGGGAAAATAGAATAACATAAGTCTTATGAGTAAAAAAAAATAGTTTCTTATTCCATGTTCTTGCATTTCATTCTCACTCCCCATCTTCTCATTTACAGTCTCAATCACTTCTTCAAGTTGGGGGAAAGTTGCCTCATCTTGATCCCCTTCCCTCCTAAACTTAGTGAAACAAAATGTGAATTATTAATGTAAAATATGACAAATAATTTTTTCGACTTTGACATGTGGAGTAAAAAAAAGACTTTGGAAGGACTTTGAAGAGTATAAGGCAAATGTGTTGTAATTCATAAATGGTCTGTTTGAGTGATAAATATTTCTGTGGGACATACACATAAAAAAGTCTTACCATCTGCAGCCACAGATGAAACATCAGGACTACACTTCTGGTCTAACTATTGTTTGCTATTTAAAAGTCTGCCTGCACACCATAATTTTCCTTTTCATATTCATGTCATGTAGTCATCACTTTTATGTACCATTACAGTGGTACCTCAACATACTAAAGTCCCAACTTACGAAAAATTCAAGTTACGAAAGCAAGTACGTACGAAGATTTTTTTGGCTCTACATACAAAAATAGTTCAGGTTACGAATGGTTGTTGCTGTAAAGTCCCGAGATTCGCCCGGACCACCGATAACAATTTTAAAACTCGCGCGCTGCCAACTGAGTAGACTTGCCACCATCCCCCCGCTCTCCCATTGGTTCCTGATGTTAGTCACCGCCATAAGATTCTGCTCTCCTATTGGTCAGCATCTCTCCCATCGTGCATCTACGTAAAGGCGTTCTTCGGTCACTCCGAAGCAGCATCATTTGTGTACACACGCGGAATTCGTTCGTTCTACTATATGATTTCATTTATTAACGTAAATTAGTTAGTGATATCATTGTAGTACTACTTTATCGTGTTGTGTGAGAACTTTAGTGCATACGTATACTACATAACTCAATTACATACGGTATACGTAGTCATGGGTCCCAAGAAAGTTGCTGAAGTTCACGGAAAGAAGAGGATGCTTTCTATGGAGACGAAGATGGAGATCTTAAAAAATATGAAGCTGGCATGCGGTTGAGTGTGATCGCTAAGGAATACGGCCGAAATCCGTCGATGATAGGCACCATCCTTAAGCAGAAGGAAGCCATCAAAGCAGCTACACCTTCCAAGGGCGTGACTATTTTGTCTAGCAAGAGGAGCCACGTGCACGATGAGATGGAGAGGCTGCTTCTTGTCTGGATAAAAGACAAAGAAATCGCTGGCAATACGATAACCGAGACGGCAATCTGCCATAGGGCCACTATTTCGACGATTTGATTGCCCAGGCTGAAGACGACGGAGGAGAAGGGACATCAACGCCAACCCCAGACTTCAAGGCTTCTCACGGGTGGTTTGAAAAATTCCGGAAACGGACTGGCATCCATTCGGTGGTGCGGCATGGGGAGGCGGCCAGCTCGGACACGAAAGCCGCTGAAGCCTTTATTAAGACGTTCGACGAGATGACGATCAACGAAGGCTACAGTTTCTCAGCAAGTCTTGAACTGTGATGAGACTGCCCTTTTTTGGAAAAAAATGCCTTGTCGGACGTACATCACAGAGGAAGAGAAGAAGCTACCCAGGCACAAGCCTATGAAAGAAAGGCTTATGCTTGCACTTTGTTCGAACGCCAGTGGAGATTGTAAGGTGAAGCCCCTACTTGTCTATCATTCGGAGACTCCTCGAGCCTTCAAGGCCTACAAAGTGCTAAAGGAGAAGCTTCCAGTGATGTGGAGGGCTAATGCGAAAGCCTGGGTAACAAGACTTTTGTTCACCGAGTGGCTAAATCTGTGTTTCGGCCCGACAGTGAAGAAATTCTTGGAAGAGAAGCACCTCTCTCTCAAATGTCTGCTGTTGCAGGACAATGCCCCTGCTCACCCTCCTGCCGGGTCAAGGAAGATACCTAGCAGAGTATTCTTTTATCAAGATTCTTTATCTTCCCCCTAACACCACCCCTCTCCTCCAGCCTATGGACCAGCAAGTGATATCGAACTTCAAGAAGCTGTATACGAAACATCTTTTCAAGAGATGTTTCGACATCACAGATACCACAAATCTCACATTGCGTGAATTTTCGAACGAGCATTTCGATATTGTGATATGCATCCGACTCATCGATCAAGCTTGGCAGGAGGTTTCGAGGCAAACCTTGAATTCTTTGTGGAGGAAACTCTGGCCTGATGCCGTATCCTCCCGAGAATTTGAGGGATTCGACGTGGGAGAAGATGGTGCAGATTCAGAAACAGTTGACAATCCTGAAACTGTTTCGCAACCAGCTCTTGACGATATCGTTGCACTCGGCAAGTCCATGGGGCTGGTCGTCGACGAGGACGACATCAATGACCTTCTCAAGGAGCACCAAGAGGAGCTTACGACGGATGACCTGAAGGAGTTGGAGGCCATGCAACATAACGTCATTCAAGAAGAGTTCTCTAACAGCGGCGAGGAGGAGGAGGACGACCCTATGACAACGGCAGAAATTAAGGATGCTCTAGCTGCTTTTCATAAGGTGCAATCATTTGTAGGAAAGAGACACCCCGAAAAGGCTTACACAGGTCATATGCTTGCTCAGTTCGATGACGTTTGCCCGAGTCATTTCAGGAACATTGTGAAAAGTAGCAGAAGCAATCTTCCTTGGATAGTTATTTTTTAAAGAGGCCTTTAGTAGGAGTAAGCAAAAAGGAAGATCCAACTGATACTACGAAAAAACAGAAAGTTGAAAGTGGTGAAGAAATTGAAATTTTGTAAAAAAAAATAAATAAATAAATAAATAAATAAAATAAAAATCAAGAAAAAAAAATTTATTTTAAGTTTTTTGTAAAGTTAGTTATGGTTTTGTGCCATTTGTTAATGTGTTTCGTAAAGTTTAGTCTTTAAGTTTTCTGACATTTTTCAATGTGTTTCGTAAAGTTAAGTGTACTTACATAAAAGTTTTCTGCCATTTGTCCTCCTCCTCTGTCGCCACTTTCGGAGATAGTCTCACTTGAAAGGTAAGGTTCCACATTTTACTACATACGTACGTATGTACGTACAGTATTTCTTGTATACCATGTAGTACACTAATACACTTTATTTACAGGTACTATGTTGTACATATTAGTAGTATGTATTAAGTTAGGTATTGAATGGTCCAAATTGTTGCATTTCATTGTTTATTGGTCAATTTAGGTTTATTATAAAATTTACTAGGGTGTTTTTGTAGGGCTTGGAACGAATTAGGCAATTTATATATAAAATGGGAATCAAGATACGTAAAGCTCAGGTTACAAAGGCTGCCTCGGAACGGATTAATTTCGTACGTCAAGGTACCACTGTATTTGGCTTTTTTTGGAGGAGTGAATAGCTGGTTAATCATCTGATTCTGTTATTCTTGGTAATTAATAAATTACCTTGTTTGTCTCACTACTTTCAGTAACTTCTTAAACTTTTACCTACAAAAGAACATTATCAGTATATTTTTCACGCAATTTGCCTGTCATGAAGCCCCACTGAATAAGAAAACTTTCACATTTTCACTTGGGCAGACACAACTGTTAATTGCCCTGCAATGAATGTAAATATTGTCTTCCCTGGAACTGACAATGTCACGTGTTACTCATACATATCATGTTTTCAGTTGATAACTATTGTGAAGTAAGTAGCGCCAAAGGTTACGAAATTAATCCGTTCCGAAACGGCCTTCGTAACCTGATTTTACATGTAAATTGCATAATTCATTCCAAGTCCTACAAAAACACCAGGAGCACCTACAGATTCGTGGGCCCACTCGACCACCGACCGAAATCGGCGGAAGAACACCAAAACCAATATGGTGGCGATACCAAAACAACAACAAACAAAGTAGGGAGCGACTACATATCCCGCGACGATCGATTGTGTGCTATCAGTAAGGCCTTGGTGGAACAGCGCTTCACGCCTTATCCGCATTATTTAAAGATTCTTGGCAAGCACGACATGTTCTGGCAAGAGGTAATGTTGCGCTGCGCGCGCTAGCCACAGGGGTTACATTAATGCTACTTACCGTGGTGGATGGATTTGGGTGTCGCGCGGCCCGGGAAACTGGCCCGGGAATCTGTAAACTACCCAAACACCACAGTAAATTTTATAATAAAGCTAAATTGACCAATAAACAATAAAATACAACAATTTGGCCCATTCAATACCTAACCTAACTGTGATTACCTGTAAATAAAGTGTATTAGTGTACAGGGTACAAGAAATACTGTACAGTGGACCCCCCGTATTCGCGTTCTCCAGATTCGCGGACTCACACATTCGCGGATTTCTCTGGGGAACGTTTCCCTGCATTATTCGCGGGAAAATAAAATTCGCGCATTCGCGGTATTTTACTATGATAAAATATCCACAAATTAAAATTCCTGGTTTTATGCATGACACTTACCTGGCAGGTATATATATAGCTGTATTTTCTGAAGTCCGACAGAATTTAAAAAACTTCCGACACACGCAGTGGTCGGCAGGTGGTTAGTACCCATTCCGCCAGCTGGGAGGCGGGTATCAGGAACCATTCCCATTTTCTATTCATAAATTTTCTGTCGCCGGTACTGAAAACACCCTGTTTTGTCAGTACCTCCGGCTTAGGATTTTGGAAACTCATTTGCCGCTAAGTATCCTAATTGTCTTTTAATTTATTTACTTGGATTTGTGGCTAGGCATACGCTATCTTAAATTGATTTGAATTTGATTCATTTTTGCATAAGATATCTGAATCTAGTTAAGCTAGTTTCAGAGGGTGTTGTCTGCAAAGATAGGGTGTGGCTACCGAAAGCTTCGGTAGTTCCGCACTTGGGGGGCGCAATTCAATCAGTAAACATGTCTATTTCGTAAAGAAAAAAGTATGATTCGTATGTACGCAATTAATCAGTAAACGTGTCTAATTCCGTAAGAAAAAGTTTGTTTAGTATGTACGCAATTAATCAATTACGAAAGTCAGGGTAGTGATACTGCTAACCTTCCGGTAGACTTTATTTTTTGCCCCTAACGCTGTAGTATGGCCTACGGGTTATGACTATGTCTGCGAGAGGTGATCGCTCATCCTTCATTGTTGTGAAGAGTTCTACTTCTGTTTTGTTACGCCTAACCCTGTAATGTTGCCTTCGGGCCCTAAAACAGTGTCTGTAGAGGTTATTGCCCTTTCTCTTATACTATTTCGATTCGTAACCTTAGAATCGAAAAGTGCTTGCTTTAGAGAGCAAATAGTGAAGTGGCTAAGTGCAGTGACAGTGCCATTGTGTAGTGGAGGGTGCGTCAGATCGGCCTTATAACGCCTCTAGGTCTAGACCTCTGTCGAACTCCCAGAACCAAGGGAGAGGGCATGTCGAAAGCCGAAGGAGGGTTACAGGGAACCCCACGATCTGGCGTGCCTTCGGCAGTTTCTGATGAAAATCCCCAGACTGCCAAAGTGCGTGCACATGCACGAATCCTGAAGGATTGCTTCTCGTCCTCCGAGGCGTCCTCCCCGCACAAGGGTTGGAGCTCTCGGAAGGACTCGCGCCCTCTAAGAAGCTTTATAGAAGAGGACGCTTCACGTCCCCTCTCCCTCGTTATGTGTTTCAGTGAGAAGTAAGAAGGCGAAAGTTGCCTGATCACGTGTACGTACTTCTTTCACCAAGAAATATGGAAAAGAAGGCAGTTCTCTCGCTTGTTTGGACGCCTGTCAGGAGCGTGACGCTTTTCTGCACGCTTATTTGGACGATCGGCTTGAACAGGACGCTCGGAAGGACGCACTCACCAGTGGACGCCGAGCGTCCTCGCCAGTGGACGCCGAGTCCTCGCCAGTGGACGACCGAGCGCGCACCAGAACGTTTCTGTTGAACTCTTCAAGCTCTTGTTTAAGATTTGAGCCTCAAGAAAGTGAACAGAACCTTCGTCTTCGAAACCCAGCAAGACCTCGGGTTTCGTGAATTCAAGAGGTCTCTGTCAATATTATATTGCTTTTCGCAAAGGTGGATGGAGTTAAGGAAAGCTCAAGGGAAGATCTCGTTTTCTACTTACCTCAGTCAAGACTTTGAGATAAGACAGTACGGGTTATGTAAAGGCTCGACGTCCTGAACGTCAGGATTTTCGGCAACGTTCAGTTAGGATTCTTGCAAAAGGCACTCATCAAAAGGACGCTCTTCAGGAAAGCGCAAGACAGGACTTCCTTTGCCATACTGCCAATAAATTTAAAGCTTTTTGTTTTTTAGACCATCTGAAAGGGTTTTTTCAGATGATAGATTTTGTTAGTTTCTAGTC